>NC_081407.1:257410573-257640573 GCF_030272615.1 Cryptomeria japonica | reverse complement strand
CATACCAGTTCACTTGGACAAACATACCGCTTCACTTTTTCACATATACCAGTTCACATTTCAACATATTGACATCAATGACAACATACAATATCATTGTGTCAACATACTCTCCACATATGCCAACAATCTCCCCCTTTGGTATTGATGGCAATATACAAAGATATCTCTGAGCTTCACATCTTCTCCCCCAATACTGTAGATATCTTCTCTACTTCACATCTTCTCCCCCTTTGACAACAATGCCAAAGTGAAGGCATAAGCATCTATGTTCTACTATGCTTCTCCCCCTAAGGAGTAGAATCCTTCAACACACCAATCCTGAGAGAAATATATCAATGTAAGTCCTGATTGATGTGGAGCACACACCTTCAGTTCACCTCTTGAAAGGGTAGCACCCCTAATTCACCTCTCAAATAGGTAAAGGTAGCCTTCGGTAGAGGCTTGGTGAATATGTCTGCTAACTGCTCCTTATTGGGAACATGTTCTAGTACAACTTCTTTGTTCTGAACTTTTTCCCTTAAGAAATGATACTTAAGCTCAAAGTGCTTGGTTCTAGAATGTAAAACTGGATTCTTGGAGATGTTAATCATACTTGTTTTGTCACAAAATATACTTACCGGTTCAGATAAAGGGACTTTGAAGCCATTCAATACATGCTTCATCCAAATTTTCTTGGTGCAGTTCATAAATGTTGCAACATACTCAGCTTCTATTGTAGACTGAGAGATACAGCTCTGTTTCTTACTCATCCATGAGACTAGTCTTCCACCGAGAAAGAATGCACCACCGGTTGTGCTCTTCTGGTTGTCCATATTACCAGCCCAGTCAGCATCTATAAACACTTTCAGGTTGAAATCATTACTGTATGGATACCATAATCCATAGTCAATAGTTCCCTTCAGATATCTCAGAATCTGCTTGACTGCTACCAAGTGGGATTCGCTTGGGCTTTTCTGGAACCGTGTAGCAATGCCCACTACATGTGCAATGTTTGGTCTGCTATGTACTACATAGTGCAATTTACCAATCATTGATCAATATTCCTTCTCATTTACCAACCCTGAGTCATCCTCTCTGGATAATTTACAACCGGTCACCATCGATGTACCAACTGGTTTGTTGTCTTCCATGCCAAAGGTCTTTAACACCTCTTTGACATATGTGGACTAAGTGATAAAGATTCCATCTTTCATTTGTTGAATCTGTAGTCTAATGAAGAACTTAATCTCCCATATAAGTGACATCTCAAACTCCTTTTTCATCTCATCTGCAAAATCATGACTCATCTTGTCATCTCCTCCAAAGATTGTGTCATCAACAAATACCTCACAGATCAGAATTTGATCTCCTTCTAACTTCAGGTAGATATTACTATCCTCACTTGTTCTCTCAAATCCAATCTTCACAAGATGGGAGTGCAAGCATTCATACCATGCTCTAGGTGCCTGCTTTAGTCCATACAAGACCTTATGTAGCCTACACACCATGTCACTATCTTCTGATAGGAAAACCCATCTGGTTGCTCTATATACACCTCCTCTTCTAGTATTCCATTTAGGAATGCAGATTTTATATCTATTTGGTATACCTTGAATCCTTTAAAATCTGCATATGCAAGAAGCATATGAACTCCTTCCAATCTTGCTACTAGAGAAAAGGTTTCTCCATAGTCTTCTCCTTCTTCTTGGGCATATCCTTTTCACACTAATCTGGCTTTGTTTCTAACCACTGAGCCATCTTCATTCAACTTATTTCTAAAAACCCATTTGGTGTCAATGACATTTTTATGCTCCAGTCTGGGTACCAAAGACCATGTACCATTCTTTTCTATGTGGTCAAGTTCCTCTTCTATTGCCTTGATCCAGTCTTCATCTTTATGTGCCTCTCTGAATGTTTTAGGCTCAAATTCAGAGATCATGCAAGAGTTTTCTCTGATCTTTTTTCTTGTAAGAATTCATGCATCCTTATCTCCTATGATCTGCTTTGGATCATGATTCAAATTTACATACCTAGGAATGATCTTAGTTTTTTCCTCTTGCTTTTCTTCTTCATCCTCATCTCCATCAATATCAGCATCTACCGGTGTAGGAGCACTGTTACTGGTGCTTGGTTGTTTTGCAACCAGTTCCCAGAAGGTTACTACCGGTTCATCTCCCACTTGCTCACTGTCGGTTTCCTCAGATTTCTTAGAGGTTTCATCAACTCTAACATTGATGCTTTCAATAATTCTCTGAGTCCTATTGTTGAAACATTTGAGAGCTTTGCTCTTTGTGGAATATCCTAAGAATATTCCCTCATCACATTTAGCATCAAACTTGCTCTGATGTTCACTTCTCTTGATATAACATCTACTACCAAATACTCTGAAGTAGCTTACCACTGGTGTCTTACCAATCCAATACTCATAAGGTGTTTTGTCCTTACCCTTTTTGATGAGTACCCGGTTCATTGTGTAGACTACAGTGCTCATCGCTTCTCTCCAAAAGGTGTGAGAAACCTTTCCTTGAATCAACATAGTTCTAGCTGCTTCAACCATGGTCTGGTTGTTTCTTTCTGCTAGGCCATTCTACTGTGGAGTCCTAGGGGTAGACAATTGTCTCTTGATGCCATTCTCTTCACAGTATTGGTTGAATTCACTTTCTGCTAGGCCATTCTACTGTGGAGTCCTAGGGGAAGACAATTGTCTCTTGATGCCATTCTCTTCACAGTATTGGTTGAATTCACCATAAGTGAATTCTCCTCCTTAATCAATTCTTAAGCACTTAATCCTCTTACCGCTTTCTTTTTCTACAAGTGCTCTAAAGGCTTTGAACTTTCCAAAAGCTTCAGATTTGTCCTTCAAGAATGTGACCCACATCATTCTTGAGCAATCATCAGTAACAATCATAAAATACCTATCTCGCTGCACATTCCTAGTTTTCATAGGACCACACAAATCAGTATGCACAAGATCAAGTAAATTGTCCACAGTGACAGATTTACCTTTGAAGGTTGAGGAAGACATTTTCCCCAGTTGGCACTCTTTGCATAAAGGATTTTCTGGTTTGCTCAGCATAGGCAATCCTCTAGCTGCTTTGATCTTACTGGCCTTCACAATATTGTCAAAGTTTACATGGTAGAGTCTCCTGTGCCATATCCAACTATCCTCAAACTTAGCCATTAGACATGTACTGACATTAGCATTTAGCTAAAATAGGTTACCTTTGGTCTGCATACCAGTAGCCATCAGTTCACCATTCTTTCCTTTGATTTTACCATTGTCAGCACTGCTTCTTCCATTCAGAGAGATGGATCCTCTGCCTTTTACCATACATGGTGCATCATTACCAAAATGAACCACACTACCATCATACTCTTCCAGAGATAGAAACTTACTCCGATCACAAGTCATATGGTGAGAACAACCACTGTCAATAATCCACTCATTGGAATTATCAAAGCGGGAGACAAGAGCCTTCTTGTCTGACACATCTTCCTTGACTGCTACAAACACAATATCTTCATTTTCTTCATCTTTTGATTCCTCATCAGTGACACCTTCATCAACTGCTACAAAGTAATTACTTCGATTTCCTCCTTTGAACTTCTTGAACCTCTCTGGTTTATCCTTGTTGTCACCATTAGGGCAGTTTACAACAATGTGTCATATCCGGTTACAAGAAAAGCATTTCAAAGGAAGCTTACCTTTGTATTTACCAGTTCCCTTGCAAAGTCTCTTGGCAAGAAGAGCTTCAAACTCCATCAGGATCTCCTCATCATCCATTTCTCTACTTTGTCTTGGTTCACCACTGGTACTAGCTTCTTTACCTTTTCTAGATGGTGCAACAGATGCGCTGAAGGCTGATTCAGTCTTCTGAATACTTCCATCATAACTATTTAGGTCATAATCTATTAACTTTGCAATGATGGAGTCCAGGGATACCTTTGTCTTGTCTACAGACCTCAACTCCTGAATAGAAGCAACCCTTATTGCATAGACCGGTAATAAGGATCTCAAAACTTTGCTAACAATAGTGGAATCTTCCATTTTACCACATGTACTCTTGATATCTCCAACAATAGTTTTGATTCTTATTCCATATTGTTGAATGGTCTCTCCTTCAACCATCTGCATGTCTTCAAACTTTCCCCTAAGGCTTTCTTCCTTAGCTTGTTTTACATGCTCATCACCGCCATAGATATTCTCAAGGACATCACATACTTCTTTGGGATTATCTTTGTCCTAAAAATCAATAAACTCAATGTCAGATAAACTGCTAATTAGGGCTTCCATGACTTGCCCATTCTCCTGAATCTCTCTCTTTTGATCATCGGTGAGACTACCAGTAGGGATAACATAAGCATTCTCGACATAGCTCCAATGTTGAGCACCCATGCTTTTGTTATATATCTTCATTCTGTCCTTCCATATTTTAAAGTTGTCTCTATTGAACTTTGGACCTTCCCTCTTCTTCATTAGAGTAGGATCTTTACCTCAAGCGGTTAAGCTTACAACACAGAGGACCTGGAGGACGCTCTGATACCAATTGATGAATCAATGATGAACAGTTGGTACCAAATCGGTACTGAGAGGGGGGGTGAATCAGTACTGATAAAAACACATTTCCTTGAACCAATTTAACTAAGAACCCTACACTTTGAATGGCAAACAATAACACCGGTCTAAACCAGATTACTACCGGTTAAGCACAGTGAGAGACATAAACCAGTAACTCAACTTTCCACACAATCTAACATCTTATTTCCACTTCACCCATATGCATACACTAGTAATACTACAACAGAAATGTAAAGACTTACTGGTTCAACATGCTTTACTGTTTAACAGAGAATAACAAAGCATCACACATAACACACATATTTTTCACGTAGAAACCCAGCTAGGAAAAACCACAATGGGGATGAATACCCACAAGTTGTTCTTTGAACCCTTTTGAAGTCTGCTCTGTTAGCATCCTAGTCCAGTTAAAGACTTTACAATAGGCTATGTTAGGAACCGATCTTGCTAGGGATCACTCGGTTAAGGGATGGCTAACATACCCGGTTAAGGGTTAAACCTTGTTAGAGGATTTTTAGAACTCAAAGATTTTGAGTCACCCTATTAAAGGATTTACAACAAGCCGGTTAAAGCTACCCTATTAAGGGATTTTCCAACTGTTGAAGTGGTTAGAGGTCAACAGGTATTACAATGATCTAGTAACAACACTCAATGCCAATGTAGATCTGCTTTAGTTCCTTCCTTCTGCACTCACACTCTGCAGGTATCTATTCTCATATCTGGTCTGGCAAGAATCGTGTATCTTTGTACTTAGATACACACACAACATTTGCCAACAACCTCAACATGAAAAACAACATCTACCTTATAGGAAACAGATAGGTCGATAGCATAAACCCTAAACCCTAAACATTTAGGTTAATAAATTTAGCCGGTTCAATCCTAATTGTTGATCATATTGCATTGATTACAACAGCCTTGAACAAATCTCAAGACATTCTCCATTGTTCGTTCTTCACCACTTCTTGGAGGCTAATAACCCATCACGCATTCGCCACTGTTTACAGAGACTTTGCACATTCTCAAGGTAGATAGGATCAATCTCCTTCATGCAAGATCCTTCACGCGCACAAGGTTAACATGGCAACACAATCTGTTCTTCATTATGTTGGCAAATGCACACTCCAATGAGACATTGTAGGTGATTGAAGGTTTTGTCATTGATGGCAACCTTGCAATCCTATGACACCGGCAAGGCAATCCACCGAGACTAGCAAGATCAAACTTTACACCGGCACATAGACCACCAACACTAGCAGTAAAAGGAAGCATACCGGCATAGTGGCCAACAGGAATTTTGTTTGTAATATATTTTGTTAATTATTGTAAAATCATTGCAAGCTGACTTGGCAAGTTGTAAAATGACTCATATATATAAGAGATCATTGTAGAACATTTTGTAAGAGATGGAAGAAAATATATAGGTGAAATAAGGCATACCTATTATGCGACTTATAGTTTAAGGGTTTATGTATGAAGCAGAGCTATAAACAGGTACTAGATCTGGCATAGTAGATGCTATTTTGAAGTAGTACAAGACATTGGATCTATATAATCCATTTTGTAAGTCAGTGAGACTTCCCATTTTGTAATTGAGTAGTGAGCTCTAGGCACTTGGCCTTCCTACATGTGCAGGCCCCTATTGTAGCAGTAATATTCTCTTATTGGTCAGTAAGTGAATATTGTGGGTCACAAATCCCACTGAGGTTTTTCCCACATTGGGTTTCCTCGTTAAACTACTGTGTTATGGTGTGTTTTTCATGTGGTTGTTGTTATCTCTGTTTATTGCATTACTTTTTGTTTATCAGTATATAGTATTAATATGTTCTACATGTTTTAAGTTAAGAAAATCATCTAACTGGTTAGATACTGATTCACCCCCCCTCTCAGTATCTATGGGAATCCTAACACATTACAATGCTAACTCATCACATGATGTCATCAGTTGAATCGCACAGGCATAGAACACTTCAACCGGAAACCTTGAAGCTAAGACTACCAATTGGTAGTCATACCATATGAAACCTTGATACAAAACATTCCATATAGCGGTTCACATTTCAACATACCGGTTCACTTCGACAAACATACCGCTTCACTTTTTCACATATACCAGTTCACATTTCAACATATTGACATCAATGACAACATACAATATCATCATGTCAACATACTCTGCACATATGCCAACAATATATATATATATATATATACTGTATGCAGGAAAAGTGGGCGAATAAAACTTAATATGTGAAAATATTAGTTAAATACTAGTCCACACACACACACAGGACTTCTTGATGCAAGCTATGGAGTAACGTAGTGTTACTCAGCTTCCCAAGGAGGGTCCCATGGTTCTCTATCTCACAATGTCCCTCAAACCAATATTTTTGCTCTCAAATCATTGAGCAAAATGGTTTAGGGATGGCAAATATGAGAACGAGAGATGCTTTTGATTGATTTTAGTATGAGATGTATTGTAAGCTATGTATGATGCTAAAATGCAATAAACTAAATGATAAGATGACAAGATTAGTATGAATACTATCCTAGCATACTATATTTAGTCTATAATTGAACTAAAATGATAAAGAAAGTAATCTAAGCATGCATATTAGTCTAATTTATGATCTAAAAGAGGCTAAATGATGAGCATAAAGATGATATGAAAAAGCTTGAAAGAATTTGAGCATAAGTGTGATGCTTCAAATTTTGAAAGATGATTCTTAAGAATGGAGGAATGAGAGCTCTATTTATAGCACAAACAGGGCAATGGATGGTCAAGATTGAATGGTTTAATCAAAGGCCAAGTTTGAAAGTTGGGGATCCATGTGCACAATTGGCACCAATAAAATGGTGACAAGTGTCAACATAGGATTGGGTTGAGAAAAGAGGTTGGAGGCATTAAAGGCCTGAGAAGACCTCATGGTTATCTAAAGGCTAAGGGTCAAGTCTAAATTAAGATTACCCACTGGATTAAGAGTTAATCCAAGGATAAACCTTTGTGCAAATGATTAAGAGATAATCATGGTCAAAGCATTAATGGCCTGATGAGACCCTTGGGTTGGATAGAGGTTGAGTCAAAACAAATGTTTTAACCATGTGGGAGGGTTTGAATTAACCATTAATGGTTATTGGAGACTTTAGGGATTAAGTGGTTGAAGGTTGAAAGCCTTTAATGGTTTTCAAAGACTTTAAGGGTTTTAGTGGTTGAAGGTTGAAAACCTTCAATGGTTATCAAAGACTTTAAGGTTTTTGAGAAGTGACTTCCCTTTGCTTAGGGATGTGACAAAAGTTAGAGGAGGGTTAGGTTAATTGGAAGCGATTAGAAGATTCTAGAAGGGATTAGGAAGGGGTTTGGGATTTTGCAAGTGGATGGAGGGATAATAGGATTTAATTGAATTAAATGATTTAATTCAATTTGGTTGTAATTTGGAGAAATTAAATAAATTAGATTTATTCAATTTAGGATAACTATTTAATTAATGAATTTAATTAAAAGTGGGTAGAAGGGATTTAATTGAATAAAATGATTTATTCATTAAATGGGTATAGTGAATTTTATTTAAATAAATTGAGTAATTTACTTAATAAAATAGAGGAATGTGGATAATTTAATTAAATTGGATTTAATTAAATAGAGAAATGAACATAAAATATTCATTTAGGAATATGGTCATTTTTATACGTCTACATATACATACGTGTGTGTATATATATGTATATATATATATATATATAAATATATATATGTGTATATATATATATATATATACATATATATATATATACATATATATATTTATATAAATATATATGTATATATTTATATAAGAGTGTGTATATATATATATATATATATTTATATAAATATGTATACATATATGTATATATATATATATTTATATAAATATGTATATATATATATATATATATATATATATATATATATATATATTCATACATGTATACATATTTATATACATGTATACATATTTATATATATATATATATACACACATATATATATATATATATGTATATATATAAATCTATATACATGTATGAATATATATATATATATATATACATACATATATACATATATATATATATATATTCATATATATATATGAATATGTATATATATATATATGTATATATATATATATGTGTGTGTATATATGTGTATATATATGTGTATATATTGAAAGTCAATCCTATCATCATGCATGAATATATATCCAAAATTAATCCTATAAATGAACCTAAAAATAAATAAATATATATATATATATAAGAGTGTGTATATATATATGTATATAAATATATATATATTTATGTTTGTATATATATATATATATATATATCCAGGGGGTGTTTACATTTATGCATACACTAATGTGTATATCTTTAAAGTTGATCCTATAAATATACCTGATTGATGATTTGTCAATATGAGTATATATCTCTAAGATTTTAAATATGTTTATGAGTATATGAGTGAAAATGTATATATATGAGTGTATATATATATTTATATCTGTGTATGAGAGTTTATTAAGGGGGAAGATAAGGAAGGACTAGATTTTAGATGTTGCTCATATTAAGACAAGGAAGGAAGAGTGACCTTCTAGCAAAATCAGAGACAAGATAACCTCATAGGAAAGCACGGCCAAAGGGAAAGGCAAGGAGGATGACTACTACAAAGGCCTGTTCAAGTTCCTCACTAAGGAATGGGCTAGAAAACTGCTCCCTAAGAAGAGCCAAGCAAAAAGGAAATAACTTTCTGCACGCGGAGGAGTTTTTTGTCTATGTTGTGTAGTTATTGGTTGGATAAGCCTAGTTTAGACTGTTGCTTATATTTTTTTGTGTATGGCCCTGTGTGGCATATGAATTATACTCTGACTAGTAGTATTTTATCGCTGTTAAAATCTCGTAGTATGGTTTTTGTTTTTGATAGAGGTAAAAGGCTGCTTCTTTGCTGATTTTATGCAGACAATGGTTCTCTTAATTGTACCTATGGGTTAGCCCCCTCATTTTTGGCTGCTTTTATTATCAAAAACATATTGGGAATGGTGGCCTTAGATGGGGTCTGAGGAGAGGTGGATGCCATCTGCTCCCATGTTGGCCAACTCATCCGCTCTTTTGTTGCCTTCTCTATAGATATGATTGATCGTGAGCCTTTCAAACCCTCTGCATAAATCTATAGCCCTCAATAACTGAGAGTTTAGTCTCTAGTTGGGCATGCTACCCTTTCTAAGAGCATTGACAATAATAGTCGAATCCCCTTCAATATCCAGATTTTTAACTCCTAATTTCCTACATAGGTGCAGTCCATCCACCAAGGCCATCAGCTCCGCCCAGTTGTTGGTTTTGATGCCTATAGGGGATGCTAGGATGGCAATTTCTTTGCTTTCCCAGTTATGGATAGAGCAACCTATACCTTCTATTCCTGGATTGCCTCGAGATGCCCCATCAAAGTTTAACTTAAACCATCCTTTGCCTTGGGGAAACCATTTGCATTCAACTCTTTTCTGGAGATTTTCATCAGGGCTATCCCCCACAAAGGGAGGGATAGATAAGCCCTTCAAACATCTTATCATCTTTTCATCCCAATAGGTTACTGAGGCATTCTTTTTCATGCCAGATAAAATTCGATTGTTTATGAGCTCAATGGTAGCAGACTCAATTATGTTGATTACCCTATGAACCTCAAGTTTATCATTTTTGAAGAGACATCTATTTCTTTCCTTCCACAACTCCCACATTATAGAAGATGGGAGAGATGTCCATAATCCTTCAAAAAGATAGCCTCGTCTAAGGAGAGGCTAAGCTTTGAGCATCCCAAAGATGGTATGAGAGAAGGCAACAAATGACCTCAATTTCTTGGTGAACCAAACCCAACATTGGTAAGCAAAAGGACAATTGAGGAGGAGATGGTTGGAGTCTTCTTCATCCACCTCATAGAGAGGACACCTACTGGGTCTCTCATACCCCATTCTCCTAAATTTATCTACCGTTAAGAGCTTGTTCTAGATAGCAAGCTAGGAGAAGACTCCAGCCTTAGGCAGGCAGTACCTATCCCAGCAAAGCTTTAGTGGTAACTTAGACTTGGGTCTTATATGAGCCTTGGAGACATGTGAGTACCCATCCTTGGAGTTATATTCCCCACTTAAGGAGCCATCCCATACAAGATTATCCTTATGAAGGCCACAAGCTATGTTCCTTGACTTTAGAATTGTCATAAGTTTACTTTTATCCTCTACAGGAATATCCTCATTATCCCTATCGATCCATTGCCAACTAGCCCCATCTAGTGAGGGGGAGATATAGTTTTTTTAACAGAGAGCCTCTATGTGATTCAAGGAGGATATGGGTAGGTCCAAAGTCATAAATCTTCTCGATAGCCTTATACCCACTCCATGACTCAGACCAAAAATGGACTTCATCCCTGGACCCAAGGTTCCAAGTTAGTTTGTCTGAAATAATACTTCTGCATTCCAACAAGAAATTCCATAGGCGAGAGCCTCTGGGGGGATTAATTTCTCTGAAGATTTGGATAGGGTTGCCTCCATTAAGGTATTTATGGTGAAGCAACCTTTCCCATTTGAGGTGGGGGTTTCTAAACATTCTCCAAACCAACTTAGCCCCAAGGGCTCTACCTTGATCACGAAGGTTTTTAATGCTAGCCCCTCCTTCCTCTTTAGGTCTACATATCTTGTCCCAAGACAGGAGTGATATTTTCTTGTCTTCAAGTTTTACGTTCCTCGATTGATAACTAAATGAACACCAGCCATGAAAATAGTAAACTCTACCATATGAATGTCCAAACTTCAGATTGAGATTTAAATTAGAGATATTATTATCACTATAGTTGGGGTAGACATTTTTGGCGTCATTGTCGGGGATGGTGTCAAGCTAAGAACCTTTTATGATTATTTTAGTTTCCAGTTAATTGTTTGAAATTTCATGAATTTGCATGCATAATAGAAGAAGAGATGCCAGAGGTAGATTTTTGCCCACTCATCCTACTCATGCAGAAGATAATTTCCTAGATATAAACCCTTTTGTTGAACTGTATCAAGTCCCACAGAATTTGAATCACCTTGAATCTGAATTTCCAGAAGGTAGTCCTCAGTTCCTTTTTGGTCCACAAGAAGAAGAATTTCCTATAGTAACAACCCCCACAAGTCCAATGCAAGGGAACCCTCCTCCTGTTGGGAATAATCCACCACCACCACTTGGTCCAATGTTTGAGTTTCCCATCTCTGACTAGCATGATAATGCTAACCTCAAGAACATTCCAGCATCTTCACTTCCTAAATTCTATGGGTTGGTGACAGAGGATCTGGATACATTTCTATTTGAGTTTGATGTTCTCTGTAGGAGTTTTGACTATACTACAGATGCTCATAGACTCAAATTTTTTCCAGCCACTTTGAAGGAGTCATCCTTGAGATGGTTTATGAGTCTTCCTAAATTTCTTCTTGGATTTCTTCTTCTGTAAGGTTTTCTTGAATTTCTTCTTCCACAGGGTTTTCTTGAATTTCTTCTTCCACAAGGTTTTCTTGAATTTCTTCTTCCACAGGGTTTTCTTGCATTGATTTCTCTACAGCATCTTCTTCTTCCAAAGTTTCTACTACAATAACCTCTGCCGGATTACTAACAGGTTGAGTCTTTTGTGTCCTCCTTC
Source organism: Cryptomeria japonica (assembly GCF_030272615.1). Classification (NCBI taxonomy): domain Eukaryota; kingdom Viridiplantae; phylum Streptophyta; class Pinopsida; order Cupressales; family Cupressaceae; genus Cryptomeria; species Cryptomeria japonica. Next base: position 257,628,316 of record NC_081407.1, on the reverse strand, counting down.
TTGTTCTCCTTACATACACTTTTGAAACGGTTGTAGGAGTTTTTGTTTTTGTTCGACGCCTCTTGGCTGCAGGAGGACACATAAGACTCAACCTGTTAGTAATCCAGCAGAGGTTATTGCAGTAGAAACTTCAGAAGAAGAAGATGTTGCAGAGAAATCAATGCAAGAAAACCCTGTGGAAGAAGAAATTCAAGAAAACCCTGTGGAAGAAGAAATTCAAGAAAACCCTGCAGAAGAAGAAATCCAAGAAGAAATTCAAGAAGAGGTTGTAATGGATAAGCTAGCAAATCTTGCTTCTGTGGCATTGCAATGTGAAGAGATTGTTGATGATGTTCTACAACAACCTGAAGAAAATGTGGGAGATATGTCAACTTAGAATGAGGAGTTTATTGAAGAAATTCCATGGTCTAAGGTAGGACCTATTAGACCTCCTTCATCCCTAAGTAGTTTATCTATTGCTTTAACATTTTTTAGAAAATGGGAAATAGAGAAGGACAGGTTGCAGGGGATAATTAATAAGCAACAAAAAGAGATTGAAAAGAGAGATAATAGAATTGAGGAATTAGAAGCTAGGGTAGAAGTGATTTATGGTATGGTTCCTGAGTTGATGCAGTGTAGGGCACTCCCAAGAGTTTATGCAGTACATTTGAAAGAGCGATATCTGAACTTCAGACTAAATTGCATTGTTAGGGACCTTACTCCATCCTTGGAAACACCTGAGGAATTCTATCCTGCTTATCAAACCTCTCCACGTGTTGTGAGAAATTTGTTATGTGAATTATATTTACATAACTATGTTGTACCCCAAGACAGAGAATGGAATCTTTTATTGTATATTGGGGATATCCATCTCAGAGCTTTAATGTCATGGATCCAAAATGAGATTATCATAGGGCCACAAGCCAGGGAGTTTGAAAAATTAGAGCTTGACTGTCCATTACCATTGAGAAGGGAATTAGAAGCACCCAAGGTTCTTTATTATGATTGGTAAAAGTTGCTAATAAGAGATGATGTTAGTAAGATAGTACTTCCAATGAGAGACAAAGTCTATCAAGTGTATGAGCATTTGGTTCAAACCCACAGGACAACCACACTAGAAGGGTTAACTCAACGTTGGAATAATCTACCAGATCATTTAAAACTGGGAGAACCTCCATCTCAGAGCTTTAATGTCATGGATCCAAAATGAGATTATCATAGGGCCACAAGCCAGGGAGTTTGAAAAATTAGAGCTTGACTGTCCATTACCATTGAGAAGGGAATTAGAAGCACCCAAGGTTCTTTATTATGATTGGTAAAAGTTGCTAATAAGAGATGATGTTAGTAAGATAGTACTTTCAATGAGAGACAAAGTCTATCAAGTGTATGAGCATTTGGTTCAAACCCACAGGACAACCGCACTAGAAGGGTTAACTCAACGTTGGAATAATCTACCAGATCATTTAAAATTGGGAGAACCTTACTCATTATATAATTTTCATGCATCCATACAAAGAGCCTCCAGATACATATAGTTAGGCAGGGAGAAAGCCAACAACTAGTTACCATTGATCTTTCAGCCTCTGATCCTTATGTGGCCACTTTTGGCATGCCAACCAACATAACAAAATTATGATGTAGTTGTAGAAGAAACAACTAGATGGTCCAGGTTGGAAAAAATGAAAGGATTTTATTGGAGTTTGCCTTCCAAGGGAACAGGTCAGGACACTGTTTGTGATTTTAGAGTTTCAGCGAAAATTAAAAAATTTCCTTTTGCTGCAGGAGCAACAAACCCTTAAAGTTGGGGGGCATGATAAGTTGATGCTTTGACATTTTTTTTATCATAACTCTTAGGTTTTTGGCATCTTTTGGGTTGCATTGTGATAGTAAAGTATTGTGAATTGACTATATGTAATCCATGTTTTAAATTTGAACTTATGAAATCATGTTTGAATTTTGTCGGTTAATTCCTGTAGCCAAATGAATTGTCCCTGTGATATGCAGATTATTTAGGATAATGTCATATGTGAGTTAATGAATGTATTAATTGAGTAAGATACATATGCATGTCCTTGTATGTTGTTTTTGTTTTAGTGCAGATAATAATTGATGCTGCGGTGGATGATTTTCTTTCACGCCTAAGGACTGGAGAATCACGTTCAGATAATTGGAGATCAAACTAAAGGGGATTTGAGCAAGCACAATGTATCGCATAATTGGAGCAATGATACTTCACCATGGAAGTTTAACTCTAGTGCATATTGAATTTGCAAAATATCACTTTGGCATGCAAAGAATGTAGTTCGGTTTCAGATCCACAGTTCTTGCAACCAATCTCTCAGTTACCTCCTTCATCTGACAATAATCTGCCTCTTCTTCTGGGAATGATTTGAGTTGTCCATTGTAGTTGACCTTTTCTTTATAATAAGCTCTTCCTTCTTTCTTAGAGTTAGACAAGATAGAAAGGAATTGAGCAGAGTTTTGACAAGCAATCTGAATTTTCTCTTTTAGAATATGTAATTATTTTCAGGAAGAAATGAATAAAGAATATATTGTTCTGATCTGTTAAAAGTATTTTGCTGGAAGTTTGATATCACTCATCCAAGGGGGCCCACTTGGTGAGTGATCCTGTGTTTATGATCATTGAAGTTAGTTTTACTTAGTTGCAGTAGAAGTTCATGACTGGATTGTTCCTGCAGCCAAGACAGAACAGTGTGATTTCTGTTATTTTCATTAGATCATTCCAGCATTGTTCTATGAAGCCTTCATGTAGCCTTTTATGATTTCCATTCTTGCCTTTCCTTTCTGCATAATGTTAGTTACTGCAGTAATGCAGAATAATCATTTAAGGAGCTTAGTGCATATATATTGCAGACCCATTTCAAGTTTTACGTTCCTAGATTGATAACTAAATGAACACCAGCCATGAAAATAGTAAACTCTACCATATGAATGTCCAAACTTCAGATTGAGATTTCAATTAGAGATATTATTATCATTATAGTTGGGGTAGACACTTATTAAGTTCAGCCTGTTTGTTAAAAGATAGATTTTGACAGGAGAGAAGGTAAATGGACATAGCTGACAAAACCGATTTAACCAAGGTTGCCCTGCCCGTAGATGACGTCCATCTACCTTTCCATGTGTTAATCCTAGATTTGATTTTGTCCACTAAGTTGTCCCACAATTCTGAAGATCTCCATCCCTTATCAAGGGGGATGCCTAGATATTTGCAGGGGTTGAGCCCCTGCTTGATCTCCAGGACTTTACAGATCTCCTCCTCTAATATAGGATCTATGTTGAACATAAAAATTGTCGACTTCTCCAAATTGACCTCTTGACCTGATGTTATCATATAGGAGTTGAGGATGCCTTTGAGGGTGCTTGCCTCCCTGGTGCTTCCATGAGCAAAAAGCATCGTATCATCAACAAATTGTTGATGGGTGAAGGGGGGGAGACCACTGGTAATGGGAATACCTTGGATTTTGCCCTCCTCTTTAGCCTTTGCGATGGACCTGCCTAGGGCTTCTGTCATGATGATGAAGAGGAAAGGAGACAAGGGATCACCTTGCCTAAGCCCTCTCGAGCTGCTAAAGAAACCCTCCGGGGTGCCATTAACCATAACAAAGAATTTTGGGGTGGAGATGCATTCAAAAATTAGGTTGATCCAGGATTTGGAGAAGCCAAATGCCTCCAAGCATTTGCATAAGAAGCACCAATCAACTTTATCATAAGCTTTACTTATATCCAATTTGATTAGTATGCTTGGGGCATTATTAAGCTGGACTGAATGGAGAGCTTCTTGGGCAATTATTACCCCGTCATAGATTGATCTTTCCGCTACAAAGTTATTTTGTTCTTCACTGATGATGAGAGGGAGAAGATTTTGAAGTCTGGCTGCTAGAGTTTTGGTTAGGAGTTTATAAAGGGTGTTGCATAGGGCTATAGGTCTAAAGTCATTGAAGCTATCCGGTTTCTCTTTTTGGGGGATTAGAGCTAGGTATTGTTGATCTCCTTGAGAATCTTTCTTGAGTTCCTAACACCCTCTAAGGCTTCCATGATCTCCACCCCTATAAAACCCCAACATTTTTGGTAAAAGCTAGTAGGGAAGCCATCTGGGCATGAGGCCTTATCCGGATATTCATCTTCATAAGGGCAGATTTAACCTCCTCCTCAGAGAATTTCTTTAGCAGACATTTATTATTGTCGTCGTTAATGAGTTTAGGAAGATTGTTGATAATATTGAGTTGGCCTCTAAGATTGGAGCCCTCAGTATTGTTTAGGATATTATCAAAGAACCTAACAGCTTCTAGGGCAATGTCGTCCAGTTCAAACAGGATGGAGCCTTAACAATATTTTATACTTGAGATTCGATTAACCCATCTCCTTTGCTTGGTACTATTGTGGAAGAACTTGGTATTACGGTCCCCATCATTCAGCCAAGTCTCTCTTGACTTTTGTCTCTAGAAGATTTCTTCATTTGACAGAACCTTTTCATATTCAGATAGTAATGATTTTTCCTTAAGGAAGAGATGTTCATCCATCCCCTTCTCTAGAAATTCAATGTTAACATCCTTAAGATCTCTTTCTATTAAGAGTTTCTTATCAAAAATATTACCAAAATTAGTCCTATTCCACTCCAAGAGCTTCCTCTTGATGAGCCTTAACTTGTTTGCCACAATAAACATTTTCGATCCTGAGAACATTGAGCCCCTCCACCATTTTTCAATAAGGTTTATGATGTTATCATCTCTGAACCACATGCTTTCAAATTTGAAGGGGCAATTTCTAGGAGAGTGATCGGACAATATGTTAAGTTGAAGTGGAAAGTGGTCAGAGCTTGATAAAGGAAGAGGCTCTACTTCCATGGTGTAATTGAGCTCCGAGAGCCCTCCATAGATAAAGAACCTATCAAGTTTCTCCGCAATGTTGCAAAAACCTTTCCTTCTATTATTCCATGTAAAGGCATTCTCTGCCGTCTGGATTTCCAAAAGAGAATTCCTATTGATCTAATGATTAAAGTATATAGTTGCTGGGGGGAGCTTGATATTCCCTCCTCTTTTGCCTTCTTCCTTAGTGATGGCATTGAAGTCTCCACCAATGATGCAGACTTCGTTCAGGTGATTATTAAGGAAAGCCTCAAGTTCCATCCATACACGGGCCTTGTCCCTATTCTGGATATGATCATAAATGTTGATCAAATTAAATCTCAGCTTATTGTTATAGCTTGCTACTATTCCTCCTATCCAATTTTGTTTAATCTCTAATGGTGAAAATGAGATAAATCTAGAATCCCAGATGATTGCTAAACCTCTTGAGGCCCCTAAACTAGGGAATGCTTTAGCTTTCTAAAGCCTAGTTTCTTCTCAAAAATGTCGATCTCAGAGGAATTCATTTTAGTTTCTTGGATTAAAATTATGTCTGGTTTTGATTTAGAGATGTAGTGCCTTAAGATGAGTTGTTTGTTAGGGGTGTTCAAACCCCTAACATTCCATGTTATGATTTTCATGGCTCTGTGGGGAGGAACTAACCCTCCCCTGCATTAAAAAGAGATGAAATTGTAGGTTGACCCTTTTCTTCTCCATCCTTAGCTCTTAGTTCAGCAAGGGATTTTATACCTCTTCTCTTAACGAGCTTGGCGCAGTCAGGGGAGACCTTGATCTCTTTAGGGATGTGAATGCCTAAAGTGTTTGGATTATAATTTTCCAAACTGTCCAGTGCTATAAAGAGTTCTTTTGTTTCTAAATTAACTCTGGCATTTTCCAATATATTTTTAACATGGATTTCCCTTTGTCTCTCCAATTCCTCAGAATCACAGACCTCATCTACAAATTGTTTCATTAGGTCATTGACTACTTCTTCCCCTACAAAATTGGAAATGATGTTAATTTCCTTAGCTACTCATTCCTTCTCGAATTCTGCATTTGCTTCAAAATCATTCTTCATGGGAGGGGGACAATCCTCTACGTCCTCAATGGCCTCCCCAATTGAGACATGCAAGGTTGGTTTACCCTACCTAGTATCCATTCTCCTAAATGGAGAACAACTTTCCATCTCCATTGATTGCTCAGAGGGGATGGTTTTAACGGGTGGGGAAGGCCCCGAGGGACTCAACATCTTTGGTTGATTATGAAAACCAAAAGGTGTATTTTTGACTAGTCCTAGCCAATCCTTATGAGGATGTAGCTCACTAATCTCACCTTCTTCAAAGTCCATATCACTGATCTTTGAATCAACTATTGATGGCACCAAAGCCACTGATGAAGGGGGAAGGGGACGTGGGGTCTTGAAGAGGGATCCATTGAGGACCCCTATTCTTTAAAGGATCCAAGGGATGATGTATAGGATTAATTTTTGCATCAAGGCCTTCCATAGTAAACCCCCCCCCCTTCCACAAATTTGAGGGAGGTGCCCACGCACTTGAGAATAGGCCCAAGGTGAGGCACCTCAGGGGAGGATTCCTTGGGATATATTCTTCGATGGGGCCATTATAAAAGGATAATTCTAGGGTTAAACTACAGTTATCACATTTAAGCATAATGGGCTCTAAAGTTTTAATGTTTATATTCATGTTAGTGATAAGAATCTGGTTAAAGAAACTAAGAGATGATTTTTTAACCTCTACAAATTCCCCAATTTTATTGCCTATTATTTTTAAGAAATCATTATTTCACAATTCTACTGGTAATTTTTCAATTGAAATTGCTCTATTAACCATGCAAGATTTTAATTGGGATGGGAGAAAAAGGGGTTGTCATTCCCAGCATTTGAAACTGAAACCCTTGTATGATAATATGTCCCCATACAACAATCTATTTCTCAAGCCCTGATTACTACATTCAATAGCAAGGAAATTATCAGGAAGGAAGTCAATTTTTACCTGGTTATTGAAAGATGAAGACAACCAATTAGCAATTTGCTCGGACGGGATCCCCCAACCCTTCCATCAGGGAAAGATCATGCGATCTTTGCAATGCATTTGATACATGGACTGGGTTTGAGTATTGATTTCAATCATCGACCCTCTTGAAGAAGCTGGAGGATTCATTGGTGAGAGGCGACCTAGGATTTCCTTACCCTTTATCCAAAAAATAGATGAATTCCTTGTAGGAGTGATATTTCAGTCACTGGAGCTTTTTGGATGGTTAGGTTTTACATAACCCTCTTCCCAACATTGCTTAGAATTCTGACTGTAGCAATTCGGTTGACCTAATACCCTTTTATTTCTACGTCTAACCGACTGCCAGTTCCGATCCCAGCCTTCACAAGGAAGAGGGGGAGCCCTAACCATATTAGTCAAAGCATATTTTGTTTTGCAAAGAAAGCCTCTTGTTCGTGAGTCCGTGAGGCAGCCATACCAGATACCTCAGCCCGAGAGTTGTTAGATAGAACAGAGAAGCGGTTCGCAAAGCCCCAATAGGTACCCAGTGACGGTCTCACCCGCATCGAAGTGGTTGTCGATGTTTTGCAATGAATTTGCAGCCATTTTTTTTTCAATAATTATTGAATTTTATTATGTTATAGTTTTCTCAATCAATTTATATTTTGATGTTGATGATCTACATTTATTTAAAAGAAGATAATAATCAAACTATTAAATACTATATTTTGAGACTACACTTATAATCTAAAAAAAAATTAGATTTTTTTAAATGTTATTTGCATGAATAAGATTTGTGAAAACATTAATTTTTTTCTAAGTAAATTGATTTCAAAATGATGTAAATATATATTTAGTGATAATTAGATTTTTTTTCATATATCAAATTTAGCTAAAGATTTATTTCAGATAATTTTTTTAAAAATCCCATTATTCTATAAGAAACAAATCTAGATGACTAAAAATAAATTAATTTAACTACTATTTTAGTTTCTTCTCTTTCTTTTTATATATTTAAATAAGATTCTCACGATAATTATTCAAGAGACTTTGTTGCTTTGTAAGACCATGCTCGATGAGCCTTGTATATAAAACTATTTCACAACTTTATTTATTTTGCCCTAAAATATACTTTTGTTTGTGTCTAGAATCATCTAATGTTTCATAAAATATAACTATGTAGATACTTGAAATATAACATATACATTGATGTGATCATTTATATTTAAAAACTATGATAAATTAGAATGTAAAATCTATTTTAGTATATCATCCTTATTTCGTTGCATGTTTCCCTCCTAGTAATGCATCTCTCTTTTAATTATTCAAGTTAATTAGATAGAAGAGATAAAGAAATGACCTTCCAAACACAAAGGTTGTGTACATTTTAAATTGATACTTTCCATGATAATATTTTGTGTGAGATGCTAATGTATTTAGTATATATTCAAGAATAAAAACATTTTGAAAAATTAGGTTCAATTATTATTTATTTAAGTTTTAATATTTATATGAAGATTTCAATTTATATATTTCTTAAAGAAAATATGTATTCATTTAAAATCTTATTTTAAGAAAAAAAAAAAAAAATCTATAAGAATTTTTTTATCATAATATGTATTGCAAGAGTTAACATTAGAGATTTAAAAAAAAAATTATAGATCTATTTTCAAAAATGAAGATTTTAAATTCAATCCTAGCACCAACCTTAAATTGTGCCTATACATAATATGCTAATATAATTTTAATTTATGTTGTATGATAAATTAGTATGAAAAATATACTCTAACACATCATCCTTTATTTCATATTTTCATCCCAATTAAATGCCTCTCTTTTGTCTTTTCATTTAGATTAGATATAATATAGATAAGAAACTAAACTTACAACCTTATATTTTAAGGTTGGAAGGTTACTAGATAAGGAAGTAACTTCATTTAAATGAGGAATCATTTTTTTGATGAAAATATGAATTAAGGCCTAGCACAAAATAGTTTATGACAATATATGTTACAAGAGATATCTTTGTAAGGGTTTATTTTCAATCTAGATATATATTTCATAATATAAAACCTCAACATAAAAGTGTACCAATAAATAAAACTATAAGCTAATTTGTAAATCATGATGTAAATTATATCATAATTCAAACTATAAGTTAAAGTACCTAGTCTAGTTTTGATATCTCAGTTCTCCTTACAACCTAATACTATTGGATTGGTTGAAGGATCAGAATACTGAGAGGGGGGGTGAACCAGTGTTCCCACTATTGGCAACAACAATGCAGGAAACCTGAGAGGGGGGTGTGAATCAGTTTTCACCAAACTTAACCAAATTAACCTTAACTTCAAATAAAAAGAACAAAGATAAACACCACATAAACAACACACATAACACAATATGGATTTTTGACATGGAAAACTCGGTCAAGGGAAAAACCATGGTAGGAACCTACCCACAATATGAGGATACTCTGTAGTAGTATGTGTAAATATTACGATGGGGAATGCACATGCATTCAGGCACACTACCTAGAGTTCACTGCTCAAAAACAACAAAAGGGCTACTGTTGGCAGTATGTGAACCGGTATGAGGACATGATGACATTGTATGTTATCATTGATGTCAATATGTTGAAGAAGAGAGAACCGGTATAACATTGTGAACTAGTATATGTGCCAAAGTGAAGCAGTCTGTTTGTTCAAGGTGAACTGGCATGTTGATATGGGAACCAGTACATGGAAGCTTTGTATGACTATTGGTTGGTAGTCTCAACTTCAGGGTTTCCGGTTGAAGTGCTTCAAGCCTATGTGACTCAACCGGTGACTTTATGTGATGAGTTAGCATTGTAACGAAGAACAGATTGTGTTTCCATGTCAGCCTTTCATGCTTGAAGGATCTTCCATGAAGGAGATTGTTCCTATCTACCTTGGGAATGTGCAAACTCTGTAAACGGTGAAAACTCGTGATGGGTTATCAGCCGCCATGAAAGCGGTGGAAAACAAACGATGGAGAACATCTTGAGATTGGTTCAAGACTGTTGCATTTAATGCAATGTGCTCAACGGTCAGGATTGAACCGTTTGAATTTCTTAAACTAATAGGTTTAGGGTTTAGGGTTTATGCTACCGACCTATCTGTTTCCTATAAGGTCGATGTTGAGTTTCTTTCTGAGGTTGTTGGAAAAATTTGTGTGTGTGTATCCAAGTGAAGAGATACGTAATTCTTGCCAGACCAGAGGAGAGAAGTGATACCTGCAGAGTGTAAGTGCAAAAGGTGAAGAGGAGCTAAAGTGGATCTGCATTGGCATTGAGTGTTGTTACTAGATCATTGTAATACCTGTTGATCTCTAACCACTTCAACAGTTGGGAAATCCCTTAACAAGGTAGCTTTAACCAGCTTACTATAAATCCTTTAACAGGGTGACTCAAAACCATTGAGTTCTTGAAATCCTCTAACAAGGTAACCTTTAATAGGGTTTAACCCTTAATTGGGTATTCTAGCCATCCCTTAACCGGGTGATCCCTAACATGATCGGTTCCTAACAGAACCTATTGTATCAATCTTTAACCGGACAAGGCTCCTAACAGAGTGGACTTCTAAAGAGTTCAAAAACAACTTGTGGGTATTCATCCCCACCGTGGTTTTTCCCAGTTGGGTTTCCACGTGAAAAATATGTGTGTCATGTGTTGTGTTATTCATGTGATGGTTTAAGTGATTTGTGTCTGAAGGTAAATCATGTTGATCTAGTTGTTTATATATTTTTGATGATAGATTACCTGTTCTTGCACTAGGGTGAAATGGAAATAAAGTATTAGATTGTATGAAAAGATAAGTGTCAATCGGTTTATGCTTGTCTCAGTTATTCTGGGTTTTGCCGGTTGTACTCCATTTAAGACCGGTGTTACTGTTTGTCTGCCAAAGCACAGTGTCTGCTGACAAACCGGTTTTGGGAATGTGTTTTTGTTTGTACTAATTCACCCCCCCTCTCAGTATCAGTTTGGTACTACCCATTCATCATTGAGCTATCAATTGGTATCAGAGCGTTCTCCAGGTCCTCTGTGTGATAAGCTTAATCGCTTGAGGAAACGATCCCAGTCTAATGATGAAGAGGGAAGGTCCAAAGTGCAACAGAGATAATTTCAATATATGGAAAGATAGAATGAATATATACATCAGAAGCATGGGTGCTCAACATTGGAGCTATATTGAGAATGCTTATGTTGCCCCTATCGGTACTCTCACTGATGACCAAAAGAGAGAGATGCAAGAGAACGAGCAAGTCATGGAAGCCCTAATTAGTAGTTTATCTGACATTGAGTTTATTGATGTCCAAGATAAAGTAAATCCCAAAGAAGTATGGGATACTCTTGAAAATATCTATGGCGGTGATGAGCATGTAAAACAAGCTAAGGAAGAAAGCCTTAGAGGGAAATTTGAAGACATGCAGATGGTTGAAGGTGAGACCATTCAACAGTATGGAATAAGAATCAAAACTATTGTCGGAGATATCAAGAGTGCAAGTGGTAAAATGGAAGATTCCAATGTGGTAAGGAAAGTTTTGAGATCCTTATTACGAGTCTATGCAATAAGGGTTGCTGCTATTCAAGAGTTGAGATCAATAGACAAGACTAAGGTATCCCTAGAATCCATCATTGCAAAGTTGACAGCCTATGAGCTAAATAGTTTTGATGGCAGTGTTCAAAAGACTGAATCAACTTTTAAAGCTTCTGTTTTACCATCTAGGAAAGGAAAAGAAGCAAGCACCAGTGGTGAACCAAGACAGAGCAGAGAAATGGATGATGATGAGATTCTGAAGGAATGTGAAGCTCTTCTTGCCAGGAAACTTCCTAAAGGAACTGATAAATACAGAGGTAAGCTCCCTTTGAAATGATTTTCTTGTACCTAGATAGGATATATTGCTGTAAACTATCCTAATGGTGACAACAAGGACAAACCGGAAAGGTTCAAGAAATTCAAAGGAGGAAACCAGAGAAACTATTTTGTGATAGTTGGTGAAGGTGTCACAGATGAGGAATCAGAAGATGAAGAAAATGAAGATATTCTATTTGTTGTTGTCAAGGAAGATGTGTCAGACAAGAAGGCTCTTGTCTCCCACTTTGATAATTCCAATGAGTGGATTATTGACAGTGGTTGTTCTCACCATATGACTGGTGACTGGAGCAGGTTTCTATCCTTAGAAGAGTATGATGGTGGTATGGTTCACTTTGGTAATGATGCACCATGCACGGTCAAAGGCAGAGGGTCCATCTCTCTGAGTGGAAAGAGTAGTGCTGATAATGTGTATTGGGTTGATGGTCTCAGACACAACCTTCTGAGTATTGCCTAGCTAAATAATAATGGTCTCACTCTAGAATTCAAGAATGGAGTGTGTAGAATCAAAGGAAAGAATGGTGGATTGGTGGCCACCGACATGCAGACCAAAGGTAACCTATTTCAGCTGAATGCAAATATTAGTACATGTCTTATGGCCAAGTTCGATGATAGCTAGATATGGCATAAGAGACTCTACCATGCAAACTTTGATAACATTGTCAAGGCCAGTAAGATCAAGGCAATTAGAGGGTTGCCGATGCTGAGCAAACCGGAAAATACCTTGTGCAGAGAGTTTTAACTGGGGAAAATGTCTTCCTCAACCTTTAAAGGTAAACCTGTCACTGCTGACAATTTACTTGATCTTCTGCATACTGATTTGTGTGGTCCTATGAAAACTAGGAGTGTGCAGGGTGATAGGTAATTCATGATTCTCACTGATGACTGCTCAAGAATGATGTGGGTCACATTCTTAAAAGATAAGTCTAAAGCTTTTGGAAAGTTCAAAGCTTTCGGAGCATTAGTGGAGAAGGAAAGAGGTACAAGGATCAAGTGCCTTAGAACTGATCAAGGAGGGGAATTCACTTCCGGTGAATTCAACAAGTACTGTGAAGAACATGACATCAAGAGGCAAGTGTCTGTCCCACAGACTCCACAACAGAATGGTCTAGTAGAGAGGAATAACCGGACTGTGGTTGAAGAAGCAAGAACAATGTTGATTCAAGGAAAGGTTGCTCACAACTTTTGGAGAGAAGCAGTGAGCACTGCAGTCTACACAATGAACCAAGTACTCATCAAGAAAGGTAAAGATAAAACTCCTTATGAGTATTGGACCGGTAAGACACCTATGGTTAGCTACTTTAGAGTGTTTGGTAGCAAATGTTACATCAAGAGGAGTGAACACCAGAGCAAATTTGATGCAAAATGTGATGAGGGAATATTCCTAAGATATTCCACCAAGAGAAAAGCTCTCAAGTGTTTCAATAATAGGACTCAGAGAATTATGGAAAGCATCAATGTGAGAGTTGATGAAACCTTTGAGAAAACTGAGGAAACAGACAGTGAGCAAGCGGTAATTGAACTGGTTGTAACCTTCTAGGATCTGGTTGCCAGTCAACCAAGTACCAGTAACAGTGTTCCTACATTGGCAGATGTTGATGCTGATACTGATGGAGATGAGGATGAAGAAGAAAAGCAAGAGGAATCTGTTAAGACCATTCCTCGGTATGTCAAGCTGAATCATGATCCTAAGCAGATCATAGGAGATAAGGATGCAGGAATCCTTACAAGAAGAAAGGTCAGAGAGAACTCATGTATGATCTCTGAATTTGAGCCTAAATCATTCAAAGAGGCACATAAAGATGAAGACTAGATCAAGGTAATGGAAGAGGAACTTGACCAGATAGAGAGAAATGGTACATGGTCTTTGGTACCCAGACTAGAGCATAAAAATGTCATCGGTACCAAATGGGTTTTTAGAAATAAGCTGAATGAGGATGGCACAGTGATTAGTAACAAATCCAAACTAGTGTGTAAAGGATATGCCCAAAAAGAAGGAGAAGACTATGGAGAAACCTTTGCTCCTGTAGCTAGATTGGAAGGAGTTCGTATGCTTCTTGCATATGCAGCTTTTAAAGGATTCAAAGTATATCAAATGGATGTAAAATCTGCATTCCTAAATGGTGTACTTGAAGAGCAGGTATATATAGAGCAACCAGATGGGTTTGCCCTATCTGAAGATAGTGACATGGTGTGCAGGCTACATAAAGCCTTATATGGTCTAAAGCAGGCACCTAGAGCATGGTATGAACGCCTGCACTCCCATCTTGTGAAGATTGGATTTGAGAGAACAAGCGAAGATAGCAATATCTACTTGAAATCTGAAGAAGATCAGATCCTGATCTGTGAGGTATTTGTGTTGGCATTATGTGAACTGGTATGAAGACATAATGATATTGTATGTTGTCATTGATGTCAATATGTGACATGATGTGAACCGACACATGTGACATGTGAGAAGAGAGAACTGACATATGAGTGAACTAGTATATATGCCAAAGTGAAGCGGTATATTTGTTCAAGATGAACTGGCATGTCAAGATGAACCAACATGTAGTTATGGGAACCGACACATGGAAGCATTGTATGACTACCGGTTGGTAGGTAGTTTCCACTTCAGGATTTCCGATTGGAGTACCTCAAGCCTGTGTAACTCAATCGGTGATCTTTGTGTGATGAGTTAGTAGTATAACGGAGAATAGATCATGTTGCCACGTAAGCCTTGTGCACGTGAAGGATCCTGCATGAAGAAGACTATCCCTATCTACCTTGGGAATCTGCGAAGTTTGTCAAACGGTGATAACACGTGATGGGTTATCAGCCGCCATGAAATCGGTGGATAATGGACGATGGAGAATGTCTTGAGATCGGTTCAAGAGTGTTGCATTTAATGCAGTATGATTCAACAGTCAGGATTGAACCGTTTGAAATGCTTAACCTAAAAGGTTTAGGGTTTAGGGTTTTTGCTACCGACCTGTCTGTTTCCTATAAGGTCGATGTTGTGTTTCTTTCTAAGGTTGTTGGCAAAATTTGTATGTGTGTATCTAAGGGAAGTGATACGTAATTCTTGTCAGACCAAGGGAGAGAAGAGATACCTACAAAGTGAATGTGGAGAAGGTGGAGAACAGCCAAAACGGATTTGCATTAGCATTGAGTGTTGTTATCAGATCATTGTAATTCCTATTGATCTTTAACCACTTCAACAGTTGTGAAATCCTTTAATAGGGTAGCCTTAACTAGCTTGATACAAATCCCTTAACAGGGTAACTTGAAGTTATTGAGTTCTGGGAAGCTATAGAGCTCTGGAGATCCTTTAGCTATTGAGTTCTTGAAATCCTCTAACAACGTAACCCTAACTAGGTTTAACCCTTAACCGGGTGATCCCTAATAGGATTGGTTCCTAGCAGAACCTATTGTAATGTCTTTAACCGAAAAAGGCTCCTAACAGAGCGGACTTCTAAAGAGTTCAAAAAGTAGCTTTTGGGTATTCATCCCCACCGTGGTTTTTCCCAGTTGGGTTTCCACATGAAAAATATGTGTGTAATGTGTGATGCTTTGTTATTATCTGTTGAACATATGATGGTTCTATGTTTTATGCCTGTCTATAAAACATATTGAACTAACTATTGTGAAGATCTAATGATAGTTTTCCTATTCATGCATGAGGGTGTAATGGTACTATAGTATTGAGTTAAGAGGAAAGCTTAGTGAGTAACCAGTTTATGATTGTTTTAGTTGTTCTGGGTCTTACTGGTTGCACTTTGTTTCAACTAGACTCACTGCTTGCCAGTCACTTGGAGTATTTGCTGACAAACCGGTTTTGGATAGTATTTTGCCTGTACTAATTCACCACCCCTCTTAGTACCGGTTTGGTACTAATCGTTCATGATTGAGTTATCAATTGGTATCAGAGCACTCTAGGTCCTCTGTGTTGTAAGCTTAACTGCTTGAGGTAAAGATCCCAGTCAAATGATGAAGAGGGAAGGTCCAAAGTTTAACAGGGAAAATTTTGATGTATGGAAAGATAGGATGAAGATATTCATCAGAAGCATGGGTGCTCAACACTGGAGTTATGTTGAGAATGTCTATGTTGTCCCTACTGGTACTCTCACCGATGACCAAAAGAGAGAGATACAAGAAGATGGGCAAGTCATGGAAGCCCTCATTAGTAGTCTATTTGACATTGTTTATTGATGTTTAGGACAAGGTAAATCCCAAAGAGGTATGGGATGCTCTTGAAAATATCTATGGTGGTGATGAACATGTAAAACAAGATAAGGAAGAAATCTTGAGAGGGAAGTTTGAAGATATGCAAATGGTTGAAGGTGAGACCATTCAACAGTATGGAATAAGAATCAAAATGGTTGTTGGAGAAATTAAGAGTGCAGGTGGTAAAATAGAAGATTCCACTGTGGTAACCAAAGTCCTGAGATCCTTGTTGCCAGTCTATGCAATAAGGGTTGCTGCTATTCAGGAGTTGAGATCAATAGACAAGACTAAGGTATCCTTGGACTCCATCATAGCCAAGTTGACAACTTATGAGCTAAATAGTTTTGATGGAAGTGTTCAAAAGACTGAATCAGCATTTAAAGCCTCTGCTATACCATCCAAAAAAGGAAAAGAAGCTAGCACTAGTGGTGAACCTAGACAGAGCAGAGAAATGAATGATGAGGAGATTCTAAAGGCATTTGAAGCTCTCCTTGCCAGGAAGCTTCCTAAAGCAACCGGTAAATACAAAGGTAAGCTACCTTTGAAATGCTTTTCTTGTAACCAGATAGGACATATTGCTATAAATTGTCCTAATGGCCATAACAAGGATAAACCAGAAAGATTCAGTAAATTCAAAGGAGGAAACTGGAGAAACTGTTTTGTGGCAGTTGATGAAGGTGTCACAGATGAAGAATCAGAGGATAAAGAAAATGAAGATATTGTGTTTGTTGTTGTGAAAGAAGATGTGTCAGACAAGAAGGCTCTTGTCTCCCAGTTTGATAATTCCAATGAGTGGATCATTGACAGTGGTTGTTCTCACCATATGACAGGTGACCGAAGAAAGTTTCTATCCTTGGAGGAGTATGATGGTGGTATGGTTTTCTTTGCCAATGATGCACCATGCATGGTCAAAGGAAAAGGGTCCATCTCTCTAAATGGAAAGAGTAATGCTGACAATGTGTACTAGGTTGATGGTCTCAGACACAACCTTCTGAGTGTTGCCTAGCTGAATGACAGTGGCCTCACTCTAGAATTCAAGAATGGAGTCTGCAGAATAAAAGGAAAAGAGGGTGAATTGGTGGCCACCAGAATGCAGACCAAAGGTAACCTATTTCATCTGAATGCAACTATAAGTACATCTCTTATGGCTAAGTTTGATGATAGCTGGATATGGCATAGGAGACTTTGCCATGTAAACTTTGATAACATTGTGCAGGCTAGTAAGATCAAGGCAGTTAGAAGGTTGCCAGTGCTAAGCAAACTGGATAATACCTTGTGTAGAGAGTGTCAATTGGGGAAAATGTCTTCCTCAAATTTTAAAGGTAAATCTCTCACTACTGACAACTTGCTTGATCTTGTGCATACTAATTTGTGTGGTCCTATGAAAACCAAAAGTGTGCAAGGTGATAGGTACTTCATGATTCTCATTGATGACTGCTCAAGAATGATGTGGGTCACATTCTTGAAAGACAAGTCTGAAGCCTTTGTGAAATTCAAAGCTTTCAAAGCATTAGTGGAGAAGGAAAGCGGTAAAAGGATCAAGTGTCTCAAAATTGATCAAGGAGGGGAATTCACTTCCGGTGAATTCAACAAGTATTGTGAAGAATTTGGCATCAAGAGGCAACTGTCTGCCCCCCGAACTCCACAACAGAATGGCCTAGTAGAGAGGAATAACCGAACTGTGGTTGAAGCAGCTAGAACCATGTTGATTCAAGGAAAGGTAGCTCACACCTTTTGGAGAGAAGCGGTGACCACTGCAGTCTACACAATGAACTGGGTACTCATCAAGAAAGGTAAGGACAAAAATCCTTATGAGTATTGGACCAGTAAGACACCTATGGTTAGCTACCTTAGGGTATTTGGTAGCAAATGTTACATCAAGAGGAGTGAACATCAGGGCAAATTTGAAGCTAAATGTGATGAGGGAATATTCCTAGGATATTCCACCAAGAGTAAAGCTCTCAAGTGTTACAACAATAGGACTCGGAGAATTATGGAAAGTATCAATGTAAGAGTTGATGAATACTCTGAGAAAACTAAGGAAACTGATAGTGAGCAAGCTATAAATGAACCGGTAGCAACCTTCTGGGAACTGGTTATCAGTCAACCAAGTACCAATAATAGTGTTCCTGAACCAGTGAATGCTAATACTGATGAAGATGAGGATGAAGAGGAAAAGAAAGAAGAACCTGTCAAGACCATTCCTTGGTATGTCAAGCTGAATCATGATCCTAAGCAGATCATAGGAGATAAGGATGTAGGAATCCTTACAAGAAGAAAGATCAGAGAAAACTCATGTATGATCTCTAAATTTGAGCCTAAATCATTCAAAGAGGCTCATAAAGATGAAGACTAGATCAAGGCAATGGAAGAGGAACTTGACCAGATACAGAAAAATGGTACATGGTCCTTGGTACCTAGACCAAAGCATAAAAATGTCATTGGCACCAAATGGTTGTTCAGAAACAAGCTAAATGAGGATGGCACAATGATTAGGAATAAAGATAGATTGGTGTGCAAAGGATATGCTCAAGAAGAAGGAGAAGACTATGGAGAAACCTTTGCTCCTGTAGCCAGATTGGAAGGAGTTCGTATACTTCTTGCATATGCAGCTTTTAAAGGATTCAAGGTATATCAAATGGATGTAAAATCTGCATTCCTAAATGGTGTACTTGAAGAGGAGGTGTATATAGAGCAACCAGAGGGGTTTTCCCTATGTAAAGATAGTGATATGGTATGCAGGCTACATAAAGCCTTATATGGCCTAAAGCAGGCACTTAGAGAATGGTATGAACATCTACATTCCCATCTTGTGATGATTGGATTTGAGAGAACAAGTGAAGATAGTAATATCTACTTGAAATCTAAAGGAGATCAGATCCTGATCTGTGAGGTTTTTGTTGATGACATTATCTTTGGTGGAGATAACAAGATGAGTCATGAGTTTGCTACTGAGATGAAGAAAGAGTTTGAGATGTCATTCATAGGGGAGATTAAGTTCTTCATTGGACTACAGATCCAACAGATGAAAGATAGAATCTTTATCACTCAGTCCAAATATGTCAAAGAGGTGTTGAAGACCTTTGGCATGGAAGATAGCAAACCGGTTGGTACACTGACGGTGACCGGTTGCAAATTGTCAAAAGAGGATGATTCCGCACTAGTTGATGAGAAGGAATACCGATCAATGATTGGTAAGTTGCATTATGTAGTGCATAGTAGACCAGATATTGCACATGAAGTTGGCTTTACTGCAAGGTTCCAGAAAAGTCCAAGAGAATCCCACTTGATTGCAGTCAAGTGGATTCTTAGGTATCTGAAGGGAGCAGTTGACTATGGATTGTGGTACCCATACAACAATGATTTCAATCTGAAAGTGTTCATAGATGTTGATTGGCCAGGTAATGTGGATGACCTAAAAAGCACAACCAGTGGTGCATTCTTTCTTGGTGGTAGACTGGTCTCATCAATGAGTAAAAAGTAGAGTTGTATCTCTCAGTCTACAGTGGAAGCGGAGTATGTTGTAGCTTTCATGAACTGCACTCAAACAATTTGGATGAAGCATGTACTGGAAGGCTTCAAAATCCCTGTATCTGAATTAGTAAGTATATTCTGTGATAACACAAGTGCTATCAATATTTCAAAGAATCCAGTTTTACATTCTAGAACCAAGCACTTTGAGCTTAAGTATCATTTCTTGAGGGAAAATGTTCAGAATAAAGAGATTGCACTGAAACATGTTTCTAGTAAGGAGCAGTTAGCAGACATATTCACCAAGCCTCTCCCAAAGACTACATTTGTGCATTTAAGAGGTGAATTGGGGGTACTGCCCCTTCAGGAGGTAAACTAAAAGTATTTGTTCCACATCAGTCAGGTATTGCATAGCCAAATTTTTTTGTTGATTGATGTGTTGAAGGATGCTACTCCTCAAAGGGAGCAACATAATGGAACAGGGATGCTTGTGCCTCCACTTTGGCATTGTTGTCAAAGGGGGAGAAGATGTGAAGTAGAGAGATATCTTTGTATATTTCCATCAATGCCAAAGGGGGAGATTGTTGGCATTATGTGAACCGGTATGAAGACATAATGATATTGTATGTTGTCATTGATGTCAATATGTGACATGATGTGAACCAGCACATGTGACATGTGAGAAGAGAGAACTGACATATGTGTGAACCAGTAAATATGCCAAAGTGAAGTGGTATATTTGTTCAAGATGAACCGACATGTCAAGATGAACTCGCATGCAGTTATGGGAACCGGCACATTGAAGCATTGTATGACTACCAGTTGGTAGGTAGTTTCCACTTTAGGATTTCCAATTGGAGTACCTCAATCCTGTGTAACTCAATCAGTGATATTTGTGTGATGAGTTAGCAATATAATGGAGAATAGATTGTGTTGCCACGTAAGCCCTATGCGCGTGAAGGATCCTGCATAAAGAAGACTATCCCTATCTACCTTGGGAATGTGCAAAGTTTGTCAAACGGTGATAACGCATGATGGTTTATTAGCCGCCATGAAATCGGTGAATAATGGATGATGGAGAATGTCTTGACATTGGTTCAAGAGTGTTACATTTAATGCAGTATGATTCAACGGTCAAGATTGAACCGTTTGAATTGCTTAACCTAACAGGTTTAGGGTTTAGGGTTTTTGCTACCAACCTGTTTGTTTCCTATAAGGTCGATGTTGTGTTTCTTTCTAAGGTTGTTGGCAAAAGTTGTATGTGTGTATCCAAGGGAAGTGATATGTAATTCTTGCCAGACCAAAGGAGAGAAGAGATACCTGCAAAGTGAATGTGTAGAAGGTGGAGAAGAGCCAAAACGGATCTGCATTAGCATTGAGTTCTATTATCAGATCATTGTAATTCCTGATGATCTTTAACCACTTCAACAGTTGTGAAATCCCTTAACAGGGTAGCCTTAACCGACTTGATACAAATCCCTTAACAGGGTAACTTGAAGTTATTGAGCTCTGGGAAGCTATAGAGTTCTAGAGATCCTTTAGCTATTGAGTTCTTGAAATCCTCTAACAAGGTAACCCTAACCGGGTTTAACCCTTAACCGAGTATTATAGCCATCCCTTAACTGGGTGATCCCTAATAGGATCGGTTCCTAACAGAACCTATTATAATGTCTTTAATCGGACAAGGCTCCTAACAGAGCAGACTTCTAAAGAGTTCAAAAAGTAGCTTGTGGGTATTCATCCCCACCATGGTTTTTCCCAGTTGGGTTTCCATGTGAAAAATATGTGTGTCATGTGTGATGCTTTTATCTTGTGATGCTTTGTTATTATCTGTTGAGCATATGATGGTTCTGTGTTTTATGCCTGTCTATAAAATATATTGAACTAACTATTGTGAAGATTTGATGATAGTTTTCATGTTCATGCATGAGGGTGTAATGGTACTATAGTATTGAGCTAAGAGGAAAGCTTAGTGAGTAACCGGTTTATGATTGTTTTAGTTGTTCTGGGTCTTACCGATTACACTCTATTTCAACCAGTGTCACTCCTTGCCAGTCACTTGGAGTATTTGCTGACAAACCAGTTTTGGATAGTATTTTGCCTGTACTGATTCACCCCCCCTCTTAGTACTAGTTTGGTACTAATTGTTCATCATTGAGTTATCAATTTTTTGATGACATTATCTTTGGTGGAGATGACAAGATGAGTCATGAGTTTGCAGATGAGATGAAGAAAGAGTTTGAGATGCCACTCATAGGGGAGATTAAGTTCTTCATTGGACTGTAGATTCAGTAGATGAAAGATGGAATCTTTATCACTTAGTCCAAGTATGTCAAAGAGGTTTTGAAGAACTTTGGCATGGAAGATAGCAAACCGGTTGGTACACTGATGGTGACCGGTTGTAAACTATCCAAAGAGGATGACTCAGCATTGGTTAATGAGAAGGAATACCGATCAATGATTGGTAAGTTGCATTATGTAGTGCATAGCAGACCAGATATTGCACATGCAGTTGGCATTACTGCAAGGTTCCATAAAAGTCCAAGAGAATCCCACTTGGTTGCAGTCAAGCGGATTCTTAGGTATCTGAAGGGAACTATTGATTATGGTTTGTGGTATCCATATAGCAAGGATTTCAACTTGAAAGTATTCACAAATGTTGATTAGGCAGGTAATGTAGACAACCAAAAGAGCACAATTGGTGGTAGACTGGTCTCATGGATGAGTAAGAAGCAGAGTTGTATCTCTCAGTCTACAGCGGAAGAAGAGTATGTTGTAGCTTTCATGAACTGCACTTAGGCAATTTGGATGAAGCATGTATTAAATGGCTTCAAAGTTCCTGTATCTGAACTGGTAAGTATATTTTGTGACAATACTAGTGCAGTTAACATCTCCAAGAATCTGGTTTTACATTCTAGAACCAATCACTTTGAGCTTAAGTATCATTTGTTGAGGGAAAAGGTTTAGAACAAAGAGATTGCACTGGAACATGTTTCCAATAAGGAGTAGTTAGCAAACATATTCACCAAGCCTCTCCCAAAGTCTACATTTATGTACTTAAGAGGTGAATTAGAGGTGTTGCCCCTTCAGGAGGTGAACTAAAGGTATATGCTCCACATCAATCGGTATTGCATAATCAATTTTTTTTTCAGGATTGATGTGTTGAAGGATGCTACTCCTTAGGGGGAGTAGCATAATGGAACGGGGAAGCTTGTGCCTCCACTTTGGCATTGTTGTCAAAGGGGGAGAAAAAGTGAAGTGGAGAGATATCTTTGTATATTGCCATCAATGCCAAAGGGGGAGATTGTTGGCATTATGTGAACCGGTATGAGGATATGATGACACTGTATGTTGTCTTTGATGTCAATATCCTAAAGAAGAGAGAACCGGTATAACATTGTGAACTGTTATATGTGCCAAAGTGAAGCGGTGTGTTTGTTCAAGGTAAACCGACATGTTGATATGGGAACCTGTACATGGAAGCTTTGTATGACTACTAGTTGGTAGTCTCAACTTTAGGGTTTCTGGTTGAAGTGCTTCAAGCCTGTGTGACTCAACCGGTGACTTTGTGTGATGAGTTAGCATTGTAACAAAGAACAGATCGTGTTGCCATGTCTGCCTTGTGTACGTGAAGGATCTTGCATGAAGGAGATTGTTCCTATCTACCTTGGGAATGTGCGAAGTCTATAAATGGTGAAAACATGTGATGGGTTAGCCGGCATGAAAGCGGTGGAAAACAAATGATGGAGAATGTCTTGAAATTAGTTCAAGACTGTTGAATTTAATGCAATGTGCTCAATGGTCAGGATTGAACCATTTGAATTGCTTAAACTAACAGGTTTAGGGTTTAGGGTTTATGCTACCGACCTATCTGTTTCTTATAAGGTTGATGTTGAGTTTCTTTCTGAGGTTGTTGGCAAAATTTGTGTGTGTGTATCCAAGTGAAGAGATACGTAATTCTTGCCAGGCCAGAGGATAGAAGTGATACCTATAGAGTATAAGTGCAGAAGGTGAAGAGGAGCTAAAGCGGATCTACATTGGCATTGAGTTTTGTTACTACATCATTGTAATACCTGTTGATCTCTAACCACTTCAACAATTGGGAAATCCCTTAACAGGGTAGCTTTAACCAGCTTACTGTAAATCCTTTGACAGGGTGACTCAAAACCATTGAGTTCTTGAAATCCTCTAACAAGGTAACTTTTAACAGGATTTAACCCTTAACTAGGTATTCTAGCCATCCCTTAACCGAGTGATCCCTAACAGGATTGGTTCCTAACAGAACCTATTGTATCAGTCTTTAACCAGACAAGGTTCCTAATAGAGTAGACTTCTAAAGAGTTCAACAGTAGCTTGTGGGTATTCATCCCCACCGTGGTTTTTCTCAGTTGGGTTTCCACGTGAAAATTCTATGTGTTATGTGATGGTTTAAGTGATTTGTGTCTGAAGGTAAATCATGTTGATCTAGATGTTTATATATTTTTGATGATAGATTACTTGTTCATGCACTAGGGTGAAATGGAAATGAAGTAATTAGATTGTATGAAAAGATAAGTGTCAACTAGTTTATGCTTGTCTCAGTTATTTGGGGTTTTGTCAATTGTACTCCGTTTAAGACCGGTGTTACTGTTTGTCTGCCAAAAAATAGTGTTTGCTGACAAACCAGTTTTAGGAATGTGTTTTTATCTATACTGATTCACCCCCCCCCTCTCAGTACCAGTTTGGTACTATCTGTTCATCATTGAGTTATCAGCTACAACCCAAGAAAGGCTCACTTCCTTACAAAGTTCAGACACCAATATGGATTACATGGACTGAAAGAATAGCATCTCCGAATGCTTGATTACAATTTCAATTAAGCACATTGTTTGTCTTGCAACACTTATCTTCTCTTCATCACTCTACCAAAAGATCAATTCTCTTGTTCGCACATACAACACTTTCAAAGACAATAGACACCATGCAGACACACAACTTACATGATTATCACCCTTATTTATACAAATCATCAACCTTAATTTCAAGGTTGGCTCAACTCATAAGACCAATAACAAAATTACATCACATGGTACACAGATCCATATGCAGACCAATACAATGTTGACAAAGACATAGCATGGACCCAAATCAAAACCTTGAATGTGCAACACCATCAAATATTTTGACAAGATCATCTGCAACACGTAAGAACTATCAGGTCGACCAGAAGGTTGTATAACACGAAGAATACCATCAAACCAATAAAATCTTTAATAACATGCACAACGATCAATGCAGACCAACAAAATGCATAGCAAACAATCTAGAAATGCCAACAAGCAATATGAATTCTTCAACAACAACCGCAACAACTCTGATCACAAGAATCATCATCATCTCCCTTTCGGAGCTCAAAAACACCAACTGACAAATCGAAAGATATGCTAGTGAAGTTTCAAATCATGAACCACTCGAACTGAGGACACACATGAACATCCCAAACACTCTCCAAAATCTGCATAACATATTGAATCAATTTCAAAGCAATACAAACCAGAAATCATAACTTTGTAATACAAAACCAACAGAAAAACCAATCACCACACAAGATCATATAACTCAATCAAATCACCTTTTGGAACACTGAAACTCATGTTGAATCAACTGACGATACTAATCTCTAAATCCTTAAATCTGCATTAGCATATCTACAATAAATCATCCAAAAACCAACTCTCTGCAACACTAAAGCACAAGAACATAGGAATATGTTGACATCAATGACAACACATTCCACCAACTCTAATATTCAATACCCATAGATTCAAAAATTAATCCTTGTTGATATATAAAAACTTCATCAATTAAGCATATCAAACATGAAATAGAAAATGTAGAATAAACATGAAACACAGCCACAAAGGAACACCAGATTTTATATGTAGAAAACCCAATTGGAAAAATCCATGGAGAGTGTTAACTCTCAAGAGAATATAACTAATTATATGGTGTTTCCAAAAAGGTGTCTCACTTTCGGGTGGCTCATTGCTAAGATTATAAAAATGGCTCATCACTGTAGGACTGCTCATTGCAAGATTACAAAAGTGGCTTACTATTGAAATGCTCACTGCAATAAGTAAGTTTGAACTAAAGAAAGTTCCATCTCCAAATGCATGAGATCAGTTCCAAGTTAAGCTCAAATCACAATTCAAAAAACCTTACAGACATCGGTGAAAGATCTCTATACAATTGTCCTTAATCACTTGCAACAGATCCAATGAAGGATTATTACAATACTGTCTCCACTATGATTCTACACCAACTGCATTTTTTCTGTAACTTGCACTTTTCACTCTGATACTTGCTTGTTTGCTATCTCTCTTAGCTATTGTCACACTCATATCACATACTTTCATATATATACCAAAAGATTCACACACCAGGATAATGTGTTAACCTATCTCAACACATTACCCAATAAAGCCATGAATATAAACATGATAACCTATTGGATATGGTTGTACATTTCTACTGCTAGGATATGTTGTTTTCATTGATGTCAAAATATTCCTATTATTTATTTTGGTGTATTTGTGAAGATTTTTTGATCTGGTTTTGTAGTTTGGTTTTGCTGATCACTATTTTGCAAAGGTTGATATTTCCTTCGGTATATTCTGATGTGATCAGATCTTGTGCTGAGACTTTGGGATATTGTTTTGGTTGGTCTTGTGTATCTTCATTTCAGATGGTTTGTGATTTTGTACTCTGCAAGTTATCTTTCTTCATGACAATTGTTGATTGGCTGTGATCTTGAGCTTCTAGACATTGACTGATGAAGATTTGAAAAGTGGTGTCGGTGTTGTTGTTCCTGATGATTCTAATGCGCTTGATGGTGTTTCTTAGTCATGTTCTATTTGTTTTGGTGATCCATATTGATCATTGTGCCATTTTTTTGGTGATTGCTATGAACCAGTGATGATTTTGTGTAATGCGGTATTTCTGGTGGTGTAGCGTGTTGTGGTTGATCTTGGCGTGATTTCTGGTGGAGTTGATCATTTGGGAATTTAAATTAGGTCCATTTTATGATATCTAAATTATTATATTGGTTTGGTGGTCGATCTTTGTGTTGTGTGATGTAATTTTGTAATTAAGGGTTTAGCCAACCTTGTTATAAAGGTTGATGATTTGTATATATAGGTGAGTTATTCATGTAATTTGGTAGTTAGTGTTGTGTGTGTATTATCAGAGAGTGGTGTACATGCAAACAAGTTATTTATCATTCGATGTTGAGTTTGAGGAGAAATTGGTGTTGCAGGGTAGACATCTATGCTTAACCATAACTATAATCAGGCATTTGGAGATCATATTCTTTAAGTTCACTTCTTCAGGATTGTAGTCTGAAGCTTGTTGTAAGTCAGTGAGACTTCCCTGAGGGTTGTAGCCTTCCAAGCAAATCTCTTTTGAGCAGTGAGCTCTAGGAAATGTGCCTAAATGCATGTGTATTCCCCATTGTAATATTTTCACATACTACTACAGAGTATCATCTTACTGTGGGTAGGTTCCTACCGTGGTTTTTCCCTTAACCAGGTTTTCCACGTCAAAAATATTGGTATTGTGTGTTGTGTTGTTAATTTTCTTATCTGTTCATTGCTGCAATTTGTTAGATCTATTATTGTGCTTCAAGTTTTATATTATGGTGAAGGCTGATTCGCCCCCCTCCCAGTCTTCCTTCTTTGTTGTTTCTAACAATAACCATGTCGACCTCCACAAGATCTCTATATGCTTCCTTTTACATAAATCATTCACCGATGCATATACCTTAATTACCGAAATGGGACAGGGGTCATCTGGACCCATAGAAACTAACTCATAAACTCAAAAATCCAAACATAGCATCTCCAAACTCCAAGAATATGCATACCATAGATACTGAACCACGAGACATGAAAAAGATACATTACCCATAACCAAAAATAGCTGATACTAGATACCAAAACCAATGTAAACATAACTCATAATTTTAGATAAGGATCTTCTAGAAATAACTCCAACAAATCAACTACATCTTACTGCATCACATCTTGAAGCAATACCAGAACTCACATCACCTACTCATAGTTAAACTACACATACCAACTGCATACTGCAGACAACATCTAGAACAAACTGGATAAATGACTTGACATCAGTGAAAAATTTAAGAAACCCCCTCTCAAAAAATTGTATAAAATCCTGGTGAATATTTAATTTTATGAAGAAAATAATAATTTTAATTGGCGAATCTTTTCTTTTTTTAATGAAATATATTAATTTTATTGGCAATTTTTTTTATTTCAATTTTTTTTGGTAGAAAATATTGGCGAATATTAGAAAATAATAAGAGTATGGATTAATTACTATTCCAAATCCTTTCATTTTAAAAAATAGTTTTTTTATAGAAAGTTAGAGGCCTGAAGGTGGAAAACATTAATGAGTTTAAGGCTCGTAGACTCTATTTAGTTTCTACCATTAATTTAAAATAATCTAATAGCCCTCTTTGTCTTTTGTGAGATAAAATGTACCAACAATTTTCATTGAGGTCAACAATTCAAAAGAAATTTCAACTCCCACAAGCATTACAACTTGTAGGTACAATTTACCTCATGAAATACAATGAAGGTTACTAGATTAAATATATGGTGGCAATTAAATATTATTGATATAACCCTTAAAAAAATAATAATTATGATATATTATTTCACCTAATTATGATATATTATTGGTGAAATAATTCAGATTTAGATTTCTACAATAAATTATAAATTGTTGGTGAATCTGATCCAATCATGTATCGAGTATTGTAGTGAATATTTGAGTTAAAAAAAACTAATAAAATAAATTCTTTAGTGATTTAAATGACACTAAAATAAAAATTTGTAAAAATGTGGTGATTCGAGTCACCTTAAAAGTTGAACTTATTAGCCAAATTTTGATTCCCAAATTTCAAAAAATAGCCAATTGGCGAATATTAGCCACTAAAAATTTCACTACTTGACAGTAATATACTGCATATACCGTCTAGACCAAATTGGATAACTAGTTTGACATCAATGACAATAATATTCACACAAGTCTTATACTCTCCCCCTTTGTCATTGATGACAAAACAAAACATCTCAAAAATGTATCTGCATACAACTCAACTCCCCCTAGCTCATAGTTCTCCCTAATTTCAAAATCCACAATCCTTTCTCCAAATGCTTATCTCCCCCTTTGACATCAAGGACAAAGGGTGCCTTTGATGAAAAAGAAGAAAAAGAAAGATGAGGAATATACAACCACAAAATGTAAAAAAAATTGAGTACCAAAAGAACCTTCCTACTCTACAACAACCAATTCTCCTTCAGCTACAGGAGACTCTGGATCCTTAATGCATTAGATGATGAATCAAATTATTTGGAGTTGGTTGGTAGCATGGATGGAATCAGGAAAATTGGTAAGATATGGCTGACTTCTATTGAATCAGATAGAATTGAAAATGTTTTAATGAATCACTTGGTCTAAAACAGTATCAATATTGAAGATATAAGTAATTTTCTTCTAGAGCCTCTTTGTGAAATTCTTAAAAAAAAATTATCTCAACAATTTGTTGAGGATGGAGTTTCACAGGAAAAAGGAATTGATAGGCAAAATCTATTAAATGAATGTGATGATGTGAAGAAAGCTTTATCAGTGTACATTGAGGAACTGGGAGATTTTATCCACAATGCTAGAAGATTCTATAGGTATTGTATCTCTTGGTTAGGAGCTATAGTGAAGCATAAAGATAAAATTCATGTTATTGAAGATGAATTGATTTCATTAGGTAAATCTTTTAATTTTTTGGATGACAAGGATGGTGAGTAGAGAAAAAGAATAAACTCTCTTCAAGCTAAACTTTTATATTTGTAGAGGCAAAGAGAAGAATTTGTAAGTATGTTTTGGAAAGTAAACGAGATTGTTGAGGAAAAGTTAGAGTATTTTTTAGCATTTCTTGGAAATGCAATTGAGTATGAGCAAAATCCATCTGCTCTGGACAATTTTTCCCATGTTGTTGATTTTCTAGTGGAGTGCAGGAGTCTTTTAATTAGCATTAAACTAGTTGTGCATTCTTGAGAAGTTCTTCTGTAACCTAAAGGAGAAATACAAGCTTATCTTTTCAAAGAGGAGCATTTGAAGGATCTTTTGATACTCAATTTTTTTGACATTTTGTGGTTGTATATTCCTCTTCTTTCTTTTTCTTCTTTTTCATCAAAGGTACCCTTTGTCCTTGACGTCAAAGGGGGATACTAGATCGACACTCCACATGTTCATAAAAGTTCTGAAATATGCATTTCATGCTTCCTCTTTACTGTCTAAACTATTCAAATATCTGAATATTTGCCTTGCAACCGAGACACCAGATTCTTATATTACATTTTCTTTCTCTAGAAGGGATCCCAAACAATACATGACCAAACACACAAGTAACGAACCAAACCAGAAGGGGTAGTTTTTTTCTTTTGTCTTCTTGATATTTTCTAGTAACAATTCTCTCAATAATTCACACAAGTCAAACGATTTATCTTTCATCACAAGCATGTGTGTCATATACATAGTAATTGCTGAAGTGGCACCTTCTCTATTTTTGAAATACGCCTTATAAGAAATGTTGTAAGCAACAATACTCACAATAGGGTTGATGATCTTGTCAATACTTAGAGCTCCTTGATCATTCTTTATGTCGGTTAGGGTTTCCACTTCTCTATTCTTAATCATCCTCTTAGCCGAAACTTATCCATTGTCACATAAGCCAGTGATAACCAGGAAAATTTTCTTCGTAATTGGATAGGGTTTATCCAACATGATGTTGTCATTCTGCACATGACTAAGGATCACTCTAATAACCTTCACATCATCAAACCAAGGGAATTCAGTCCATAGATTTAGGCCTTTGTGCTCCAATTCATTAACTCTCTACAACTCATCATCATTACTCAGATTGGTTTCTACATTTCTAATCTTTTTTAGGTAAAATTCATCTAAGAAAACTCTTTCCAAAACTTGAAACTCTGTGTTGCTTGACTCTCTGATGTTCATCTTTCTTTCCATGATTACTTTCTTTGTTGTTATTCTACTATTCACAATATTTTCATGCACAAATGATATGACAATGAAAGAATGAATCTAAAAAGTAGATACTTATCTTGGAAAAAATTTCCTCTAGGATTTTAGCACCAAGAAAAGTCTTGTCGATGATGCCAGCAACAACCTTCGATTACCAGATAGCCCCTAAACTTAGTCATGTTGGATCAATGACATGATCCACTTGGATAGGGGAGAACAAAATATTTTTATTTCAAAAGAGAACTCCCCCTGAGCCAAGAAATATGCTCAGTTACCGGAGGAAGAGGTTCCTGCATTGGATTCTAATATGCCAGGCTCGCTTCCTTTGTTCACTTTCTTCTTTCTCTAGACCAGATTTTCCTTAACTTAGATTCATCAATCTTCATCACATTTTTCTCAGTATATTTTTTCACATTTCCATTACCACATTTATTAGCATAATGTTTGGTCTTCTTTCACTTGAAACAACTGATAACTTTCCTTTTAGATTTTACTGGATGAGATCTATATCTACATTGATTAGATTTATGGCCATAGCCATTTCAAGTATAATAATATCCATGAAAGTTGTAATTCATCTTATTTGATCCAATCGGATTATGATTTTGACTCATAGCATGGTTTCTACAATAATTCTCTTTATGACCAAATCTCTTGCAACTACAACATTGAATGCTTCTACAATTTGTTGTCGGATGTCCAAATTTATTGCATTGAAAATAATAACCATCATAAGATGGGCACCTTTGCGCATCAGGTTGACAAATCAGTGGCCTTCTTGTATTGATATTATGATTTTGATACTTTCTTGTGTCTTCTGATTTCTTTTTAACTTCAGCTTTAACCTATTTTCTTTTATCTTTGTCATTCAGATCCTAACACACATGAAACTGAATTCCAAGTTCGGTCTTTTCCAAATAAGCTTGTTGCATGCTGATCAAATCTTCAAGGAGCTTATTGCTATCAAGAACCTTACTTTTTGTCTTCAGCTTCTTCACTTCTTGCTCTAGCTTCTGACATTCCTCAAACTTTATCTTGATTGTTTCTTTTAGGGTTTCCTCTATCTTATCATTTTTATCTTATCATTTTCCTCAACCTTTTGCATCAGATCTTTAATAGTCTCATTTGTCTTCTTCAACTAATTGTTAACCTCCTTATACCTCAGCTTGAATTTCTGAATTTTCTCTCTAAGCTTCTATACAAATTCATTTGCTACCTTCAATTTCTCTTTCAATTCCTCATTCTTGGATTCAACACTTTCTAAATATTCAAGAGTTGTCTTTAGGTCTTCATCCAACTGAAAATCTTCGATCATAGACACAAGTGTCATGATTCAACCAACACAAATCTCCCTCAAGCAATTAAGCTTCCAAGCAAGGGACCAAAGCTCTAATACCAATTGCTCGATTGGTTGAAGGACTAAAATATTGAGAGGGCTAGTGAATAAGTATTCCCACATATTCAAAAACTTTCTCCAAAACTTAATCCTTGTTGATATATCAAAACTTCATCAATTAAGCAAATGAAACATGAAATAGAAAATGTAGAATAAACATGAAACACAACCACAAAGGAACACTAGATTATATGCGCGGAAAAACCAAATGGGAAAAACCATGCAGAGTGTTAAATCTCAAGAGAATATAACTAGTTATATGGTGTTTACAAAAAGGTGGCTCAATGTTGCGTGGCTCAATGTTAAAATTACAAAAATGACTCACTATCAAACTATTCACTGCAAGATTACAAAAGTGGCTTACTACCAGAATGCTCACTGCAATAGGTAAGGTTGAACTGAAGAAAGTTGCATCTCCAAATGTAGGAGATTAGTTTCAAGTTAATCTCAGATCACAATTCACAAACCCTATAGACGATACAATGAAAGATCTTTGTATAACTATCCTTAATCACTTGCAACAGATCTAGTGAAGGATTACTGCAATAATGTTTACACTTTGATTTTGCACCGACTATCTTTGTTGTCCACAACTCACACTTTGCACTCTTATACTTGTTTTTTTCTATCTCTCTTAACCATTATCACACTCATATCACATACTTCTATATGTATACTAGAAGATTCACATATCAGGATAATGTATCGACCTAGCTCAACACGTTATCCAATAAAGGCATGAATATAAACATGATAACCAAGTCAGCCTCCATAAGATCTCTATAAGCTTCCTTTTACATAAATCATTCACCAATGCATATACCTTAATTATCAGAATGGGACAGGGTTCATCCAAACCCATAGAAGCTAACCCATAAACTCAAAACTCCAAACATAACATCTCCAAACTCCAAGAATACACATACCATAGATACATAACCACGAGACATGAAAAAGATACATCTCTCATAACCAAAAATAGCTGATACTGAATACTAGGACCAATGTAAACACAACTTAAAATTTTGGATAAGGATCTTCCAAAAATAACTTCAATTGATCAACTACATCTTACTACATCACATCCTGAAACAATACCAGAACTCGCATTACCCGCTCATAGAAAAAATATACATACCAATTGCATACAACACACAATATCTAGACCAAACTGGATAACTAACAATATTCACACAAGTCTAACAAATACCTCCACCTATTCTAAATATTGTAAATTGTACCAAAAACACCAAACAAAAATAAAATCATTGTTAAAATGTTGCCAATGAAAAATGTAAAGATCAACACTAATGTAGGGCCTATAGAAAGATTTGTATGACAATTGTACAACCTATATGGATCCATATGGATCCATATAGTTTCATGGATATCTCAACCTCAAATTCTATTATTTATGTCGAATTTGGATACTCCTAATATTGTAAATCTAAATTGGATTCAACCACAAAACCCTAGACTTACAAAGAAATCAAACATAGCACCAATGAAGAACCAAAGCACATGTAAGACAACTAATTAGATCAGATTATACCATTCACACATTCCATGGGCTTTTATTCATTGTCCTCCTATCTCCATTGATCTTGTGTAGTATGGTTGCTCTTAGATTTGTAAGCTTGCTCAAGAGATCAATGGGGAATGGATAGTGGTTGTAGTGGATGATTCGATAGAGTGTAGGTGCACTTGCACTTGATTGATATCAAAACATGGAGAAAAGATCCTCTTTTATGAAAAATGCCCTAAAAAATGGAGGGTTGGGATTAAGAAGTGGAAGGATAAATGATCAACTAGGATTGAAGGGTAGGTATAGGAAATAATAAAATATTGGAGTGGTGGTTAAAGGTGAATTAAGAGATGGATGACACTTGTCATGGAAAGAAAATCTAAATGAAAGGGCCCATATTAAATAAATAAATTATTTATTTAATTTAGGGAAAAAATGGATTTAAATAAATAGAAATATTTGTTTACAAAAGAAGAGGCTTGATGAATTAATTAAATAAATAAAGATATATTAATTAATAGAAGGCCTAGGATAAACTAATTAAACAAATATAATATTTATTTAATCAAGCTAGGACAATTTTAGCTATATACAGTTTTCCCCTCTTTGAGACAATGTAGTTTATCGCATTATTTCAAAGAAAAAATAATTCACTGATACAAAATTTGCCCCTGGTAAGCATGATGACATGCCCCCTCAAGAGATTTTGTGAAAAAATTGCAAAAAAATCAAACAATATCTCGATGAGAAGAAAGGATAAGGCACACTAGATAGGAAGACATGTAAGTGAAAAAAGCAAAAGATAGGCTAAGAGGGAAGCACAAGGATCATAGAGTCCGCAAGAGGTCACCTCAACCAAATTAGGGTTACAACACCTATAAATAGGAGCATGGGTTAAGTATCTCCTCATTGCATCCATCACTTTCATTGGCCAAGGCGCAAAGTGAAGGAGATAAGGCAAGCAAGGAAGTAAAGCAAGAGTGGAGCGATTTCACAAATTTGAGCATGTGCAAAGGCATGAGTGGTTAGAGGAGTACATCCTTGCATATTTTTATTTTGTGTATTAATGACATCATAAATAGGTCCAAAAGTTAGGTTTCCAAAAACACGACAGGGTAGGTTCTGTCAAAAACACATATAGGTTAAGTTAGGTCATGTATGTGTTAGGTTTTGGCACGTATAGGTTGAAAGAGCATTTGTTCTTGGTAAAACTACATTTATGCTAAATAAAAGTGCATGTATGTTAAAAGTGCATATATGCTCTGTGAAAGTGCATTTGCACTTAATAGTGGCACGTATATGTTAATGGTATGTTTATGTGCTGCAAAATTATGTTTATATGCTTTCTTGGTGCATATATGATAAATATTAACATGTATATGGAAAAAATAGGAGAAAATCAAGTAGCCAATGTGATAAATAAAGGAAACCAATAGGATATGCAGTCAGATTGATAGAATCTAGAAATTGCACTAGGAGGATAGACTCTGTAGCGACTAATGAAGCTGATAAAGCTAACGAAGACACTAGTTAAGATAAGGCTAACAAAGCTTGATATGATAGAAGTTGATAAAGATTGACACTAATGTGATTGTGCTTGTGATTTTAGACTTATTTGGCACCATTAGACTCATGGGAGATATTCACATGTATGCAGAGGTTGAGGCTATAGTGAGTGAGGATGATCATGTTGCATTAGGGATGCTTGGACTATAAAATGCTACATTCATTCTCAATATTTGGGATAATATCAAATTTCTTTCTGCATTGGCTAAGTGGTGGTACAATGAGCATTATACATTCCATCTACTGATAGGAGAGATGTTTGTGACATTGGAGGACATCTATAGGATTTTATAGATTCCTATTCATGGAGAGCTAGTTTTATATGACAGGGAGGATGGGGACATGGAGGATCTATGTAGGGTCTTTGACTAGGAGGATTTGGAGATTCAAGGTAGCCATGTTAGTTGGGATGAGATGTATGAGTGCAGTGCAACAGGAGTAGTTTGAGAAGCCATTGTAGGGGGTGTGATCAACAGGTACATTTAACTTAATAAGATGGCCCATGGCTTGTCTATTAGATGAGGATGAGCTATGGAGATGATGATGACAAAGGGAACTCAATTTGCATGGGGTTAGTATCCATTGGCACACCTATTGTAGAACACAAAGATATCACTGAGAGGGGGGTGAATCAGTGATTAAAAACAATTTTCAACTATGTGTGTGCAGCTCGTAAAGTAATGAAAACACTAGTAATCAAACACAGACAAAGAATGCATCACACAACATCGGATATACGAGGAAAAACCAATGTGGGAAAAATATCGATGAGAAATGTTGTTGGAGACTACTATTCCAATCTAGCCTCACAATGGAATAACAATTTTACAATAGTTTAGGGCACTAACCCAAGGAGCACCAACCCCTAGCAATATATGGGCACCAACCCATACACTATTTTGAGAACCAACTCAAGGAGCACCAACTCAAGGAGCATCAACCCCTACACCAAGCACCCACTTAGTGAAATACAATAAGATAAAGGTTATACAATAATCTGCACCTTGTTACAAATAGATTTTGTAACAGCTCCAATCAATACTCTCTACCGATTTTAACTCTTCTCTATCTCACAGTTTCTTAAACTATCGGTTATTTATTCACCCTCTCTGACCCCTTACTGACCAACCTCTACCTTTCCTGACTTCCTGTAATTCTTACTTAACACTCATTCACTCTCTGATGTCTTCTTACTGGTTCAAACAATGCTGGTTCACTTGATTGTTAACTCTGTTACAGTTCACCAGTTACTCTATTTATTACCGATTAAACCCTTCTTACCGATTAAACCTCTCCTGTTGGTTCTAGTTCAAATACTCAGTTGCTTCAATATTTTTGTTCATACTCAGTCAAATCAAGTCTCTGTTCACTTAAACACTCTTCTTCGGCCACTAGGATCAACAACCCATGTCTTCAATCTGCATATTTATACTCGGGCTTTCCCGCCAAAATAGATAATCAAACTTCGCGCCCTAGGTTTTTCTTCACTGACCCAATCTGTATCAAATCTGATCGGATCTCTTCTCCAAGATTGATAGCCTATAACAAAAACAAACAACACCACCAAATATTTTCTTCCAATACACATTTACTATGTTTAGCAAACACGAACTCTTCTTTTGTCATTCACATTAAATGATCTCGCAGTTTCCTTCTCTAGGTCAACAAGATGATCGGATGTCCTACTTTGATCAACTCACCAAGAGATGTCTTTTGATCTACTTCAAGCCACAATACTTTGCAACTCATCTGTGATTTTCATAGTCAACATTTAATGTAAACATAGTCGGCAACTACCTCACCAATGAACCATTCATCTATTACTACACTTTCACCACCTAGATGATATATGTCATCTTCATTGGCATCCACCTCAGTTCACTATGTTGGTTTAGGCTTAGGCACTGACCAAACACACAACTGGTGTTTACCTATTGGTTCATCTTACCCTACTTGTTATACAATAATTGGTTAACCTTCAAGCCATGCCCTTCTCTGTTTGGTCAGTTAGGACATAATACCTTTTCACTGCATATGACCTGATTCCATACTCTATGTTCTGTTTGTCCCTTGCTTGCTTACCGATGGACATGTTTATCGATTAATACAACACCTACCTGCATACTAGATCAATATTCATTCTTCTTCATAGAGTACATATTAGTCAATTATAAATGTGCTCTCAGGTTCATCAAACTTGATGTGATTTTAATCATAGACATGCCAATGTTATGAAAATATATTCTGAACCACAACACCTAAATCTTCTCCAATCATTTGTACTAGTTGCTTGATCACCTCTATGTTCTTGTTTGCTAGTTGACAACAACTTAGCATTTATGCCAATCAATAACTTATTTGACAAGCCTGTTTACTTGTTGCCATCAATGACAATACAATGCCAATAATCTCCCCCTTTGGCATTAACGTCAACACACATAGTATCCACTATTTGACAACAGTGAAAAAGGGCACAAACAGTAAACATTCTCTCTTTTTCCAGTAGATTAGACCATAAGACTCTACATTACAATCTCTTCCTTGGTCAAATCTCCTCCTGAACCATAGATTTCCATACACATTTAAGTGCATGAAGTTGGTGAAACCACACCTAACTTGTGGCATAGATACTCAAATGTGTTTACCGGAAGAGGTTTTGTGAAGATATCAACCACTTGTTCACCTATAGAGACATATTCTACCTCAAATTCTTGCTTTGCCACCTTCTCCCTGAGTAAATGATATTTGATGGCAATGTGCTTGGTCCTTGAGTGCATAACTAGATTATTTGATATGTTGATTGCACTTGAGTTATCACACCAAATAGAAATAGGGTTAGATATGTCTATCTAGATATCTTTGAGGGTCTGCTTCATCCATAACACCTGAGAACAATATGTAGCAACAAGAATAAATTCTACCTCAGTAGTAGATAGGGAAACTAAATCTTGCTTCTTGTTGTGCCATGAAACCAATTGGTTACCTAAGAAGAATGCACCACCACTTGTGCTCTTCTAGTCATCAATGCAGCCCACCCAATCAACATCAGTGTATGCTTGTAAGGTGAATTATCCTTGCTTAGGATACCATAGTCCATAATTAAGTGTTCCTTGTAGGTACCTAAATATTTTTATGACTGCATTTTCATGTCTCTTTGGGTGCAACTTGAAATATTGCCACCATACATACTACCTACACTATATCTAGTCTTGAAGTAGTATGATATAACAGACTGCCAAACATGGATCTATACAATGTTTGGTCCACTTGTTATACCCTGCATACCTAACCTCCATTAGTTTCCTTGTGTTGAAAATATGGGTCCCTCTTTTTGTTTTATGTTGCTTTGTGTTTGTAGTATTTGCCTTGCAACCTCGAAACCCCGGAGTCTTGAGGTCTCTTTTGTTGGTTTTTACTTTATCCTACCTTGGAACCCCGAAGTCCCAAGGTAGGTGTTTGTTTGTTGGTGCATGACCCTGGGACCCTAGATCCCTGGAGTTCCAAAGTTGTGCCTTGTCCTTTCCTTTTTGTTGAATCCTTGGAACTTCGAAGTCCTGAAGTCCTGAGCTCTTCGCGTGCTATTTTGTCCTTTTTACCTCAAAACTTTAGAACCTTGGAGTCTTGAGGTTGTCTTGTTTATCGACCCTGGAACCCCATAGCTCTGAGGTCATCTTGTTCCTTTTTACCTTGGAACCCTGGAACCCTAGAGTCCTGAGGTATTTTTGCTTGTTTTGTTTGTAATCCACCATGGAGTCCCGAGGCAAATTTTGTTGTTTTTGGTTTGCGACCCTAGAACATTAGAACCCCGGAGTCCCGAGGTCTTGTTTAAGGATATCGTACGGTTGAAGTTCGGGGGGTATAAATAAGAAGAATTAACTTTTCTAAGTTAATTTGTGCATTCAAATTTTTTAGAGCTCTTAGCTGCAACCTCTCGACTTCATGCCTCCATCTTGCCGAGTGTCTTGCATGTTTTTTCTCACTAGGTTGGTGAATTTATTGCTCCTTGTGATTTCTTGTTTGGATTTTTTCATTTTGTTAGTTTTCTTATTTTTCTTTTAGGATTTTTGTCTCATTTTTTATGTTTTCGCATGCCTAGTTTTCCACCTTGGAGTTCCAG
Source organism: Cryptomeria japonica (assembly GCF_030272615.1). Lineage (NCBI taxonomy): Eukaryota > Viridiplantae > Streptophyta > Pinopsida > Cupressales > Cupressaceae > Cryptomeria > Cryptomeria japonica. The sequence goes on along the minus strand of NC_081407.1, from coordinate 257,589,178 downwards.
GCTAGGTAGTTCTTCCCCTCAACCTCGGAACTCTAGAACCCCGGAGTCCTGAGGCCGATTCCCTTCCTTGTGCCTATTTATCCTAGAACCTCGAAACCCTGGAGTTCTGGATCATCTTACTTTTGAAGAGAAATACCCTAGACCTTGGAACCTCGGAGTCTCGAGGTCCTTTATTTTTGGGTCACTGTGTTTAACCCTAGGACCCCAGAGTTCTAGAATCTATTTTCTTTACCCACCCCAGAACCCTGAAACCCCAGAGTTTTAGAGTTGTTTTTAAGCCCATCCACCTCAGAACCCCAAAACCCTAGAGTTCTAAGGTCATTTGTCTAATAAGGGAGTTATCCATCCTGGAACCCTAGAGTCCTGATGTGGATGATGTTATTAATGTTTTATGCAATGAATTAATTCTTCATTCTTTCTTGCAGATTAAAGTGTTTAGATGGACCCAAATTCCAGCAAGAGAGTCAGAGAGATAGACAAACTTCCCATGACAATGAAGGACCAATATCAGGGATAGGTGTATGTGTCGAAGCTGGATGATCAGGCCTAGTGGAGGTGACTATCTTCCTTCAGTCTATCCAGGCTCCCTAATTCATCATGACTATTGCACAATTCTATGATGCAGATACAAGGAAATGTATGGATGCACAAGGTAGGATGGTGATCGATTTATCTCCAGACATGTTAGGATTTTTTTTTGGCATCCCTGTAAGGGATGAAGTACTCCTTACCACTAAAGAAGAAGCCCTAGGAATGTGGAACAATAATTTTACCTCAAATAAGAGGCACATGAATGAAAACTGGTTAGAGGAAGAAAGAAAAATAGGGTTGAAGGCCACAAATGTATTGAGGGCAGATTTTATGAAACCACTGAGGGATTTAATCATCATGCTGAGCAAGGATTTTGGCAATCTAGATTGTAAGCATTTCCATCCCTGGATATTCCATTTCATGACCACCATCCTCATAGGGAGGCAGTACTTCGACTAGGCCCAAATCCTCTCAGACAACATCCACAAATAGATGATACAAGTACACCAAACAAACAAGTTCTTTTTCACCTCCTATATCATCTAGGTGGATGCCAGAGTAGGTAAGTTCCCAGGATTATAGGTAGAAGGCCAACTAGGGGATGAGGAAGGCCAGAAGAAGGTTTGGGAATATTATTCCCAACTCCCTCTAAATAACGCAAAGGCACACTTGAAGAGAATCAATGATGCCTTCCTCTTCACTGTGATCATTAAACTAACAGGGGATACAAGATACATAATAAGCCCCGAAGCAATGATAATCATCAAAGAATGGGCATGTTGGTTCATTCAAAAACAACATTCTACATACATAAGGGTCAATGGGTTTACAGGTAACCTGATGCTATTACCAAGATATTGCAATGACTGCAGCATTCTGCTAGAGTATGTCAGACAATTGCTCGGCCTCTAATCCCTATTTTCATCAAAGCACAAGACAGGGATAAACTTATCAGTTTCCATTGGATATTTTTCTTGTTCAAAAATCCAGGTAGCAAAGACGATGGAGCAAGAACTCCAAGATTTAAAATTGAAAGAATTTGATTATACTAGGGAGTATTATGATCCCTATGGAAATCTTAAACAAGCCATGCCTAAGGCATATGAGAGGCATAAACCCAGATTGGAGGATTTTTGGGCAAACCTCCAAGATAGTTTTGAGGTAAGGGAAAAGAATTATTATAGACTGACGGTGCCACAAATTAGGGATTTTGAAATAGAAACCAATCTCCCCAAAGAGCTGAGGGATGTTGGAGAATTATTAGATGCTATGTATAAATAACAAGAATTTGATAAAAGACCTCTTTCCCCTATAAGGTGGTCAACACATGAGGATTTAAATATAGACCAAGTAACCCAAGAAATAATAAATAGATCTAGATAGTGGCTTAGTTTAAGAGTTAGGCCAAGCACTTCAAAAGGGAAGCAAAAGGAATCCACCTTAGGTGTGCCCCAATCAAGGGGTTATAAGGAATATGCTCGCAAAATTAGGTCTAGTTCTAGGAAAAATACATCTACTGATCCAAATGAAGCTGATGGGCCTAAAGAAAGCACTGATGAATTAATGAAAAAGATTCACATGCAAATGAGAAAATATGGATTATTAAAGAAGGTTGCGGATCTTAGAGTGATAGATGCGATAGGTGTTGTACCACTAGCAAAGGTTCTTCCTGCGAGAACAACAAATGGGAAAACTCCATGAGAAGGTGTTCAGGAGGAAGAAGAACAAAGAGAAACAGATGAAGATGCACCCACTTAGCCTCCCTCAGCAGCTGCATCACAGGTCCCAGTTACCAATGCCCCTATGCCACCACCAGCTGATACAATAGTGCTTCCCAAGACACAGGCATTTAGGCCTACCACAGAAACTCTAAGTGTTCATAATATTGAGATAACTCAAACCAAGAGGATGAATAGGGAGAAGAACAACAACTACTTGGAGGGGAGAAAGAACAAAGTGAGGCAGAAGATTTATTGAATGAAAGATTAGTCTTAACCTCTCATGACAAAGAAGATCTCCTTAAAGAGATAGCTACCAAATAGAGTAGGGGAGAAATGGATGAGGGAAGGACATTTGGAGAAGAGGTCAGTGATAGGTTGGGAGAGTTGCACAAGCAACAACAATTGAATGTTAACATTTCTCTCCAAACTAATTTGTCCTGCCAAGTTGCATCACCCCAAGGTCCTAAACACACAGAAGCAGAAGAGAAAGAAAAAGTAGAAGAACAGTTTGATGTACACATAATGACCGCTGACATAGTACCTCATGATGGTGATAGGGACAAAGATGTGCCACAAGGGTTGGAGTTCACCTTCAAGAGGAAGAAGAGGAAAGTAGTGTTTCCTAAGGTTACACTACAATAGGCAATCATAGAGGAACCAAGGAAGGTTAAGAAACCTAAAACAGTGCATCATCTGTTGGGAACAAGTTTCGATGAAGTGGTTGCGGATGTGGTAGTTCCACTATAGATAGAAGGTCAAAAATCCCCGAAGTACCAAGTATCTCAAATAAAATTGGGTAAGTAAACAAAGTGGGGGGATTTGGATACTTTGGAACTAGCTACCAGCATCGTTAGGGGATGAATGGAGAAAGAATATACCTCGCATGTTGTGTTCAAAGAACAGCTGGAGCAACACAAGTAGCTGTTGGTAGAAATGGGTAAGCCATTAGATACTTGCAGAAATCATAATCTACCTTCAACCTCATCACTCCCAGAAGAAGAGGTAAAAGCATTAATGGAGGTAAGATAGGTTCTTGCTACAACAAAGTCATGGGCCCAAATAAATGCCTTGAAAATTAGATTATTTTTGCAAAATACTATGAAGGTGTATAAGGAGGTAGTATAGGTAGGAGGAGAATTAGCTTCTTTCTCTTAGCAATGGGAGCAGAAGCTCAATGTGTTAAATAAACAATTTTGAATATTGAGTAAAGTTTTGCACCTAGGAGAGGAAGTAATAATATAGGAGGACCTCTTGGGTGGAGATAGTTGTAAGAATTTGTAGTCTTACACATACATTTTGGAACTGAAGATGGAAATGCTTCAGCAATATGTGAAGGATGTGGTAGAAATCCAAGTTCCTCTCCTCAAGGTAGTTTTAAAATATGAGGATTTTGTAAAACATTTACTCAACATTTTTGGATTAGGGATAACTGATATAGGGCTTATGGAAGAATAGAAAGTACTCAGTTAGTGGGATGCATATGAGGCCCAACATTTGGGACCTCTGGCTTAGTTCAATCTCACACTGATGGATAGATATACTTACTTAATTACACAATGTCAAGAGGTAGCAAAAACAATAGGGGAGTTGGAGAAGAAAAGAAAGAATGCAGAGGAAGTTTTGAAAAAGTATAAATTCAAAACCAAGCATGTTGTTGATCCTCCCATTGAGGAAGTTGCATGTATCATTAATAATTATAAGTCCTATAAAAAGAATTAGAAGATAAACACATAGTTACTAAAGATAGAAGGACTTTTGAGGAGAGAATTTGCATGACTTCCCCACTGCTACTCCGACTGTAGCTCCAACTCATGTTCTACTTTTGAACAAAATTCTGCATGACTATGAAAGCCCAGTTCATACGACATGCTCTTCATAGTGCTCATCTAACCTCCATTTCGTAGTAGTTAACTAGAGTCTAGAGGCAGAATCTTGCAAGTTATCTACGACTCCTAGCTTTTGAGTTCTTAATTTAGATTAGTTTTATTTTCTAGAAAGTAGGGCAAAAAAATCTATAAATTGAGGAGTTTGATTCATTTGTAAGGGTCCACAAATTGATGATTTGAAGCCCACTTATAAATTTTTGATTATTTTTTGCAAATTGTTATGAACTTGAGTTATTTTTGTTACACATTCTTTGAAATTAATGCAAGAAACAACTTATAGATTGCCTGATCTATGCATATGTTCTATGAGTTTGTTCTCTGAAATCTGGTAATGTCTATTGTCTAAAATTAGCAATGTGTTCTGATCTTCCATTTATTGATTTATGACTCATGCTATGCACGTAAGTTGTGTATAGGAATTACTGCGATAGGCAATATTGTGGTGATATTCTTTCCATAAGTCTATAAGGTTGTTGACTTTGTAAGTTTACTGGAGGTTCGTTGTTGAATGCTAATTTGGATAATATTTGATTATTTTTCGATTGTAGGGTACTAATTAAGTAGCATGTTAAGTTGTCATTGAATTAGTTTCATTGTTATTTTCTTGTTTCCCTATCTCTTGCAGTTTATTCCCAAAACCATCTTAAAATCGTATAAATACAAAAAAGGAAATTAAGTTATTAACGATTAGTGGGATTTAGTTTTAACCAGCAAGCCCCTTAATAGGTACAAACACATCAACCATTGAGATACCCATCACTATCAAGACCCGACTATACAGACCTTGGAGTGATCAGTTCCCCAGAACTTATTACTTTTCAGGAGAGGTGGTGAGTGTTCACATTGACTACCTGAATGTTGGCGAGTGTGTCAAAATAGTCGTCAACATCACTATTGGTGACTCATCAACCTTTCTCAACTTACAACTAGTCACCATGGGGGTACTTTCTGATTTTTTGTCTTCCATCTGAAAATTCTTCAACATATATCTGGCATACTTTATTTGAGAGATAAATATCCCTTTATCTTCTTGTGAAATTTGCAAACCAAGAAAGTATGATAGCTCTCCAAGCATTGACATCTCAAATTATGACTACATTTGATCAAAAAAGTCTTTGCACAAAGTGTCCTTGTTGCCTCCAAAAATTATGTCATCCACATATACAGCCACAATAATCATGTGGTTTTCATCTGCTTTAATGTACTGATTACTGTCTATATTTCCCTTTCTAAAAACCTACTCCTTTAGATACTTATCTAACCTTGAATATCATGCTCTTGGATCCTTCTTCAAACCATACAATTCTTTCTTCAACCAACACACAAAAGTTTCATCATCATGCAACAGAAAGCCTTTTGATTGTTCTATGTAAATTTCTTCTAAGTTACCATTTAAGAAAGCAAATTTAACATCCATTTGATATGCCTTGTATCCTTTGTAGGCAGAGAAATTCTAGAAACATTCTAATGGCTTCAAGTCTTGCAACCGGTGGATATGTTTCTTCAAAATCTATTCCTTCCACTTACGAATACCCTTTTCGCACTAACCTTTCTTTATGCCTAACAATCTTATCTTCTTCATTCATCTTGTTCTAGTAGACCTATTTTGTACCAATGATATTTTTATCTGCCGATCTAGGAACTAACTCCCAATTTTTGTTCTTTTCAATTTGCTGCAGCTCTTCTTCCATTGCATCCATCCATTTTTTACTTTTGTTGGCTTCATTGAATGTTTTGGGTTGAATTTTTGTCATGAAGCAAAAATTTACTTGTTCATTGTTCTAGGCAAGTCTTCTTCTTATCTATACACCATCATTTTTATAACCTATAATCTTCTCTTCTGGGTGATTTATTTGCACATACCAGTTAGGGGACTGATAACTCAATGATGAACAACAAGTACCAAATCGATACTAAAATGGGGGGGTGAATCAGTACAGTCACAATATCTTCACCTTCTAACCGGTTTGACTACAAACTCTGATAATGTCTGACAGACAGTAATACCGGTCTGAAACAGAGTGTAACCGGTAAAGCTAAGAACAACTGTGACAAGCATTAACCGGTTGATTACTTAGCTTTCCACTCAACTTAATACTACACTTCCATTTCACCCTTATGCATGAATAGGTAATCTATCATCAAAAATATAATAACGGCTAGCTCAGCATGATTTACCTTCAACACAAAACACATAAATCATCACATGAAAAATACTACACATGACACATAGATTTTTCACATGGAAACCCAATTACGAAAAACCATGGTGGGGATGAATACCCATAGACTGCTTTTGAACTCTTTAGAAGTCCGCTCTATTAGGAGCCTAGTTTGGTTAAAGACTATTACAACAGGTTCTGCTAGGAACCGATCCTGTTAGAGAACACCCGGTTAAGGGATGACTAAATACCTGGTTAAGGGTTAAACCCTGTTAGAGGTTACCTTGTTAGAGGATTTCAAGAACTCAATGAGTTTGAGTCACCCAGTTAAAGGATTTATAGCAAGTTGATTAAAGCTACCCAGTTAAGGGATTTTCCAACTATTGAAGTGGTTAAAGATCAATAGGTATTACAATGATCTGATAATAGAACTCAATGCCTAATGCAGATCCACTTAAGTACCTTCCTTCTACACACACACTATGCAGGAATCAATCCTTTTATCTCATCTGGTCTGGCAAGAATCACGTATCTCTTTACTTAGATACACACACACCATTTGCCAACAACCTCAGAATGAAACACAACATCGACCTTATAGGAAACAGATAGGTCGGTAGTATAAACCCTAAACCCTAAACATTTAGGTTAAGCAATTTAGGCAGTTCAATCCTGGCCATTGAACACTTTGCATTTGAATACAAAAGTCTTGAACATATCTCAAGACATTCTCCATCATTCATTCTTTACCGTTTTCATGGCGGCTTGTAACCCATCATGCATTCTCCACTGTTTATAGAGACTTCGCATATTCTTGAGGTAGATAGGATCAATCTCCTTCATGCAATATCCTTCACGCACTCAAGCTGACATGGCAACACAATTGGATCTTCATTACAATGCTAACTCATCACACAATGTCATTGGTTGAGTTGCATAGGCTTGGAACACTTCAACCAGAAACCCTTAAGCTAAGACTACCAACCAGTAGTCATATCATGTTCAGTCCTCATAGAGAACATTACATATGTTGGTTCACATTTCATCATACCGGTTCTTTTGGACAAACATACCACTTCACCTATTGCTCAATATACTGGTTTATATCATTATACCGGTTCACTTTGCCAACTGTTTGGCTTCAATATACCTGTTCACTTCTTTGCACATATATCACTTCACCACATTGTACTAGTTCTCATTTCAGCATATTGCCTGTTCACTCTTCAATCATATTGACATCAATGACAACATAATATCATCATGGCAACATACTTAGCACAAATGCCAACAATTTTGTTAGGTGCTTCTTCCGGTTCACTTTCTAATTGCATTTCATCTTCATCACATGAAACATCATGTTGGTTTACTTTTGCTTGTTCACCTTTATGCATATCTTCATCAATTCTAACATGTATACTCTCAATGACTCTTTTTAGTCTTGTGTTGTGGCATTTGTATGCTTTGTTGTGAGTTGAGTAACCCAAGAAGATACCTTCATCACTCCTGGAATCAAAACCATATAAGCCATTCTCATCTCTCTTGATGAATCATTTACTTCCAAACACCTTGAAATATTTGACTGATGGCTTTCAGTCATACCACAGGTCATAAGGTGTCATTTTGTTGTTTGTTCTTAGTTGAACCCAGTTCAAAGTATATACAACAATATGAACTGCTTCCTTCCAATACATATCTGGTATGTTTTCTTCATTTAACATAGTTCTTGCCATCTCCTTGACACTCTGGTTTTTCTTTCTACAACACCATTTTGTTGTGGTGTCCCTGGAGCTGAATATTGTCTTCTGATTCCTCTCACAATAATCTTCAAACTCATTTGATGTGAACTCTCCACCCCTATCAGATCTTAGACATTTTAGCTTGCATCCACTTTCCCTCTCAGCCATCTTCTAGAAAATCTTGGATCTTTCAAATGCTCGATATTTGTCATGTAGGAAAGTGACCCATGTCATTCTTGAAAAATCATCAATAAGGAGCATGAAGTATCTTTCACCAGCTACAGATCTTGTTCTGGTTGGTCCACATATATCAGTATGCACAAGTTCAAGTGGCCTTGAAGTATTTTGTTCTTTAGTCTTGAAGGTCACCTTAGTCTTCTTTCCTCTTACACATTCATCACAAAATGCACTTACCACTTTGATGATTGGTGGTATATGTCTCACAAAGCCCTTTTTGCTTACTTTAACTAGATTATCAAAATTTATATGGACTAATCTCTTGTGCCACAACCACCTCTAATCCACTTATCCCATTATGCATTGGGACTCAAAGCATTCCTTCAAATTGTACACATTTCCATCTATCCTTTTTCCTTTTGCTACAATATGTCTGGTACCCTCTTTTCTTATTTGGCAACCGGTAGAGTCAAAAGTGAATTTGTATCCTTTATCACACATTTGACTCACACTAAGTAGGTTATGCTTTAAATATTACACATAATATACATCATGTGCCTTGAATTTTCTAAATATGTTCAGAGCACCTTTTCCTTTTATCTTGATGGAAGAGTTGTCTCCAAATCTTACCGAACCTCCATTCCAATCTTAAAGCTTAATAAATTTCTTTTTCTCTAGTCATGTGATTTGAACATCCACTATCTACAACCCATAAGTTTCTTTTTTCTGCATGTAGGGCAGTTTGCACAATCAAACTTGATTCTACATTATTCTTGTCCTTATCAACCCAAACCAGATTGGCTTCTTACTTCTTGTCTGCTGCAATTTCATGCTCCGATTTTGTTACCAGTTTTTAATCCAGTACTGACTTCTTTCGCTTGGTTGTTCTGAGTTTGCAATGTTTTGCAATGTGCCCAAACTTCTGACAATTATAACATTTTACATTAACATTAAATGATGAATTTGAAAACCTATTGTAGGATACCGATAGACTTTTCCTACACTCATAACTCTTATGACCTAAATCATTACACTGGTCAAACACAACATTAATCTCCCAAAGTGTAGAAAAATAATTTCTACTTTCAAAACTAACATGGGGCTTATTCATTAGTCTACAATCAGTAATTCTATGTCCAAACTTATTACACTGGTAGTAGTAACCATGGAATTTGGGTACATACTAGTCTTGTTCCTTTGAATCGGCAAACCTTTGTCTTACCAAATGTCTTCCTCTCATGTTGTTGACTCCAGTGAATCCTTCATTATCTACCTGGGGCTTTCCTTTAGGATTTGCATACCAGTTTAATGTGTGACCCTTCTGGTACTGAGCATTTTGGTTTATAGGCTAATTTCTTGTAGCTTCAACATAGGTCTTCTTTCTAGTATCTTTGTTGATTGTAAAGACTTGTTTCTCTTTAATTTCACTTTAGAAAGTGAATTGTATCTCCTTACTGGATGTGTCTTTATAGTTTGAACTTTGTCCTTCTTCAAATCCTATACAACTAGTATATTTTGAATGCTTCTGTTTTCTCAACATCTTGTCTAAGGCTTCAATGTTGCCCTCATACTTGCTCCTTATCTTCAATTCATCCTTACTCTTTTCTAGCTCCTTTTTGGGCCTTAAAAATTTTTCTTCCAGATTTTGCTGCTCCTTTTCCTTCTTTATCAAATTGGAGGATGTAACTTCACATATCCTCTTAGCTTCTTCCAACTGGAGTTGTAGAACAAAAATTGCTTTCTTGGACTCATCTAAGGATTGCTTCAAACAATCTTGTTCTTTTGTAGCAGCATACTTAATCTTCTTGAGTTCTCTTCTTGTTTTATTCAACCCCTCAAGTGCACTTATGAGTTCACCTTCCAAGTCTACTTCAACTTCAATATCTTCATCTTCATTATCTTCATCAACTGGTTCAACTAGTGCCATAAAGACATTTGTTTCTATTTCATCCTCATAAAAACCTTCTTCTGATACACTTTCTTCATCTGTAGCATCATCTTTAAAGGTATATCGACTATTCTTCTCTTGATAACTTCTTCTTTCTATCCTTACCAGAAAATCTATGTGAGCTCTTTTGCTCATCTCCACCATTTTCACCATAGGGACAATTAGAAGCCAAGTGTCCTATTTTACCATAGTTGAAATATTTAAAAGGCATTTTTCCTTTATACTTACCAAATCCTCTTTTGAGCTTCCTTTCAAAGTTTTCCACCTCTATATCTGAGTCTCCACTGGATTCTCTATGAATGATTTCTTTCTTACCCTTTTTGGTGGAGTTGAAAGCTGCCTTTCTTGGAAGTTCCTTCACCGGTTGTCCTCATCTCATAAGAAGTTAGGGAGCCAAATAACTCATCCATTGAAATTTTTTTCACATCCTTGGCTTCCTCTATAGCAGAGACCTTTGTATCATACTTATATTTGAGTGATCTAAGCACCTTTAGGTTTCCACTTCTGCTCCAAAAGGAACAGTTGGTTACATAAAACATGGGGGCTTTGGAGGAGGAGGATTAATTCCTGGCCATTGTGTTCTTAAATAGGATCTACCCAAGATAGAGAAATCTTTAACCAATAGGGAAGCTAAGGCTTTGATACCAAATTTAGAACACAAGATATCACTGAGAGCGGGGTGAATCAGTGATTAAAATAATTTTCAAATATGTGTATGCAACCGGTAAACTAATGAAAACACTAGTAATCAAACATGCACAAAGAATGCATCACACAACAAGGGATATACGAGGAAAACCCAATGTGAGAAAAAACTCAATGATAAATGTTGTTGGAGAATACTGCTCCAATCCAACCTCACAATGGAATAATAATTTTATAATAGTTTAGGGAACCAACCCAAGGAGCACCAACCCTTAGCAATATATGGGCACCAAACCAAAGAATCACCAACCCCTACACTATTTTAAGCACCAACTCAAGGAGCACCAAACCCTACACCGAGCACCCACTCAGTGAAAGACAATAAGATAAAGTTTATACAATAATCTACAAGATGTTACAAAACCCAATGTGAGAAAAAACTCAGTGATAAATGTTGTTGGAGAATACTGCTCCAATCCAACCTCACAATGGAATAATAATTTTATAATAGTTTAGGGCACCAACCCAAGGAGCACCAACCCTTAGCAATATATGGGCACCAAACCAAAGAATCACCAACCCCTACACTATTTTGAGCACCAACTCAAGGAGCACCAACCCCTGCACCGAGCACCCACTCAGTGAAATACAATAAGATAAAGTTTATACAATAATCTACAAGATGTTACAAATATATTTTGTAACACCTCCAATGAATACTCTCTACTGGTTTTAACTCTTCTCTGTCTCATAGCTTCTTTACGTACCAGTTATCTATTCACTCTCTCTAACCCCTCACTGATCAGCTTCTACCTTTCTTGACTTCCTCTAATCCTTACTCTGCACTCATTCACTCTCTGAGGCCTTCTTACTAGTTCAAACACTATTGGTTCACTTGATTGTTAACTCTGTGACAGTTCATTGGTTACTCTGTTTATTACCAATTAAAATCCCTCTTACCGGTTAAACCTCTCATACCAGTTCTAGTTCAAATACTCAATCAGATCAAGTCTCTGTTCACTCAAACAATCTCTTCTCCAACCACTAGCATCAACAACCCATGTCTTCAATCTGCATCTTTATACTCGGGCTTTCCCGCCAAAACAAACAATCAAACTTCGCGCCCTAGGGTTTTATTCACTAACCCAATCCATATCAAATCTGATTGGATATCTTCTCCAAGATTGATAACCTAGAACAAAAACAAACAACATCACCAAATCTTTTCTTTCAATACACGTTTAATATTTTTAGCGAACATCGATCCTTCTTTTGTCAATCACATTAAATGATCTTGCAGTTTCCTTCTTCAGGTCAATAACATGATCAAATGTCTAGCTTCGATCAACTCACCAAGAGACATCCTTCAATCAACTTCGAGCTACAATACTCTACAACACATCTGTGATTTTTGCAATCGACATTTAATGCAAACTTAGTTGACAACTACCTCACCGATGCACCATTCATCTACCACTGCACTTTCACCACCTAGATCCTATGTGTCATCTTCGTCGGCATCCACCTCAGGTCACTATGTTGGTTCATGATCATGCACCAACCAAACACACAACCGGTGTTTACCTACCAGTTCATCTTACCCTACTGGTTATACAATAATCGATTAACCTTCAAGTCATTCTCTTCTTTGTTCGGCCAGTTAGGACACAATACCTTTTCACTGCATATGACCCGATGCCATACTCTATGTTTTTCTTGTCCCTTTATTGATATAAAACCTACCTACATATTGGACCGATATTCATTCTTCTTCACAGAGTACATATCAGTCAATTATAAACGTGCTCTTCGGTTCACCAAAATTGATGCGGTTTCAATCACAGACTCATGCTAATGTTATGAACATATATTCTGAACTGCAACACTTGAATCTTCTCCAATCATCCATACCAGTTACTTGATCACCTCTATGTTCCTATTTATCAATTGACAACAACTTAGTAGTTATGCCAATCAACAACTTATTTGACAACGATATTTACTAGTTGACATCAATGGCAATACAATGCCAACACCTATATCATGATCTTCATCAGTTTGTGTATCTAGGTGGGTGTGGATTATCTGCAGGGGTTGCTCTATTACAAGTTTTGGGTATATGATCATATCACAATAATGACATTAATATGCTATAGAGGGCACAATATTGGGAAACTATATGTGCACATGTATAGCATGGTTGTATCCATCCATGACTATGGAAGATGGATTAGTAGCGATAAGTGATAGATAATATCAATACAGTCATTTGGAGACCTTGTTTGGATTGTGAGGTATGAGAGGAAGACAATGAGGTTCTTCCTTGTTGCTATTAGACCTAGTACTTGATAGGAATGACAACTTTCATTATTAAGTGACACTTGCCAAATAGGGTATCTAGATAGTTTGGCAGGATATAGGGTTAGCCCATAGAATCAACAAAGTTTGCTACAACTCATCAAGAGATACCATTATGGGATCCCTACTTATCCTATGATGTGGAAATTGTATATCTCTAGGCCTTAGTGCTAGTACAGTGGCAATTTTGATGGTATATAGTAAACATAGGGATGACTATGAGGCTTGGTTTAGAGCCCATCCATTTCCTAGGCCAATAGGTGATGTAGAGCCCTTCACACACCTAAGGAAAAATACAAAGGACTTATTTATTGACCCTTAAAATTACAATAAGGATCCTACCAAGAAGGACTCCACACCTTAAGGTTTTAACTACGCACACAATCCTCTAGACTAGCTCCTACTCAGGATGAGTAAAAGGTCTCAACACCTCCGATACACCTCTCCATGGCTCTTTCTCTTGGGCTATTTGGAATTGGTCAATACATGACTCCTAAGGACTATTCCAAATATTATTTTTAGGTTTTATCTTCAATTCCTTATACTTCCTTTGGAAACCTACCCTAGTAGCCCTATTTAGTGGGTATTTTGCCCTTAACTCCAAAATCGTAAACACACCATGGAAAATTGTTTATCATTCTAGATACCCTTTTAGGAGTTACATTCATCCCCAAAATGTTTTGGCAAGATATGCACTCTAAGAGTTTGAACCCCTTAGAAGCCTAGAGACCTAATTGGGGCGATTAGGCCTAGTTTACAAAGCAACACCCATTTCTAGATTCCCAACTGAAAAAAAAAATTCATGAGAATGTAGGGGATGGTAAATAACCTCTAATTCCAGGGTTGCATGCCCAAAATCCACCACTACAATATTTTAGGGTGACTATCCTAATTTTGCTGAAGGTAGTCACATGGAGATGCCTACCTAGATTTATCCCATTCTCCTCACAACCAAGACTTCCCTACAAAAAACCATAAAAATCCTAGAATAAATTGACCAATCCTACACTCCACTAAAGGAAGAAAATTCTAGATGGAAGGAATGCAAGATATGGCCATTTTTGGTCAAAACCCTAGCCAAACCCTTACTTTTCGGGGTACAGTCAACAAATTGAAGGGTTCTCCCTACTCACAAAAGATCAAATCCTCATACCACCACCAAAACAAAGGTGATTCAACCTTCCATCTACTTCATGAGTTATTTTGTCAAATTTAATCCGTACAAGGATGTACAACCTCTGCAAACTCAGAATTTCTGGGAAAAACTCAAATTTCAGTGTTTTATTGCCTTCAAATTTCAATCCACAGTAACTCTAACCTTGGGAATCATTTCCATAAGTATTATATCCTTCCCCAATAGTTTCCAACTAGATTTTGAAGAGGTTGGAGCCATTGAGAGGCATACACCAACCAAAAGTGGAAAGTTGCACTTTTGGTTGCAAAAGTTGTATTTTCAAAAGTTGCACTTTTTGACAAAGTTGTCAATTTACACCAATTTGGGATCCACACAACTTGGATCAACCAAACATCACCTACATACCCTAAAACCCTATAAAACATTAAAAAAACATCAATCTACTGCTTATACACCAAAATGTCCAAATTGTCTTATCAAGTTGCCTAATTTGTGGCAATGGTTTACATGGTGGGGTCCTTATTGAATACATGAAAATTTTACAAAAAAAATAAATTCACAATGACTCAAGGATCTTAATCTTCATCATCATATCCATGATTGGCTTGTTGAAGAGGTGCCCCTGCACCATACTTCTCGGGAGACTAGATCTCAATCCCACTTGAGATCAGAGTTTGGAGATCTGCACCATGGTTAGAAATTTATTTTTTTGTCATCCAAACTACTTTAGAGTCTGGTTTGCCCTACCAAGTCACCAAATACTCTATGTACTTCTTGTTCCTTGTCCTCTTTGTGACTCTAGTATTTATAACCTTTCTCAACTTTTGTGGATCATGCTTTGGAATATCATTATCTTCTGCAACCTGCATTGATTCTTCTTCTTCATTTCCATTGCCTTTGTAAGGTGTAAGATCACACACATTGAAAATGGGTAAGAATCCAAGATCAGGAGGGAGTTAGATTTCATAAGCATTCTTCCCACATTTCTTCAAAATCTAACATGGTCCAATCTTCCTCTACATGAGCTTTGTGTGTTTTCCTTTTGAGAGTCTCTCCTTCAAATGTGCCCATACTAAGTCCCCAACACCAAACTGCACATCCCTCTTTTTCTTGTCAGCATAAGCCTTGTACTTATCTCCAGATTGTTGGAGATGAGACTTTACTTGATCATGTACCTCCTTGATGGCTGATGCAAAAACCTCATCATCTACACTAATGGATTATTCCTTAGGTAAATCCCTCAACTCCAACACACCTCTAGGGTGGATGCCATACACAATTTAGAAAGGAAACTTACCAATGCTTTTATTTATGGTGTCATTATATGAGAACTCTTCTTGTGACAGTATTTTGTCCCATTCTCTCCATGTTGTCTTGTCAAACATCTTAATACGTTCCCCAAGGACCTATTGACAACTTCAATTTGTCCATCTATTTGGGATGGTAGGCTGATGAGAAAGCTAGGTTGGTGCCCAACTTCTTCCAAAGGGTCCTCCAAAAATGACCTATGAACTTCACATCCCTATCTGAAACTATGTTTAGAGGCAACCCATGTATCCATAATATCTCTTTGAAAAATAAGTCTGCAACATATGAGGTATCACAAGAGCTTTTACATGGCAAGAAATGAGCCATTTTGCTAAATCTGTCCACCACTGCAAAAACATTGTCAAACCCCCTCCTTGACCTAGGCAAACCCAATGCAAAATCCATGCTTATGCTTTCCCATGGCCTAGAAGGAATGGGTAAAGGTTGGTACAAATGTACATTGGTGGATTTCCCTTTGGCTTTCTCACAGATCCCACATGTTTCTACAAACCTCCTTACATCTGCCTGCAACTTAGGCCAATAGTAATGTCTTTTTACAAGGTCAAGGATCTTGTCAAGACCAAAATGACCTGCCATTGCTCCACAATGCTTCTTCCTAATGATATTCAGTCTCATTGAACACTTAGGTATACATAACTATCCACCCTTGAATATCAATCCCTCTTGGATCAAAAACTCAAAAAATTCAACATGACACCTCTCACCAAAAGACTCACATACCTTGTAGATCTCTCCAAAATCTTCATCAACATCATACATGTTCTTCAAGGAGTCAATGCCAACACTTTCCATCTTAATTTGGTTGATTGTTAAGACCCTCTTTCTTAATGCATCTGCAACTTTGCTCTTGACCCCCTTTTTGTGCTTGAGGTTGAAGGTGAAGGCTTGTAGGGTCTCTATCCACTTCATGTGTCTGTGGTTTAACTTCTCTTGGTTGTTTATGAAAGAGTGTCTGATTATCAGTGAAAACTATAAACTCTTTAGGCAATAAATAGTGCCTCCACTTCTTCAATGACTAAACCAAAGCATACATCTCCAAATCATAGGATGAGTATCTCCTCTTGGTATCATTTAGTTGTTCACTAAAAAAGGCAATTGGCCTTCCTTCCTGATTGAGTACTGCCCCAATAGCCATGTGTCTTGCATCACATTCTACCTAAAATATCTTGTTGAAGTCTGGTAGGGAAAGGACTAGTTGTTCTACAACTTTCTTCTTCAAAGTTTCAAATGAGTCATCTGCCTCCTTGGTCCAACTAAACTTGCACTTTTGTCCTCCCTTTATGGTGTCAAGCATTGGTGCACAAACATGACTAAATCCACTTATAACTTCCTATAAAAATTTGCTAAGCCATGGAAAATCCAAACATCATTCATGGTTTTAGGTGCTGGCCAAGATAGTATAGCACTTACCTTCTCCTAGTCCATTTTTCAACTCGCCTTGTGAGATTACAAAGCCCAAGTAGATGATCTCCTCCTACTTGAACAAACACTTATCCAAATTTATCATTAGCTACTCTTCATGTGGCCTTTTTAGGACCATATCTATATGCTTGAGGTGCTCTTCCCTTGTGTGGCTAAAGATCAAGATATCATCAAGGTATACTATTACAAACTTGCCTATGAACTCCACCAAGACCTCATTCATCAACCTCATAAAGGTCCTAGAGGTGTTGGACAACCCAAATGGCATGAATTTCCACTCATATAACCCCTCATTGGTTTTAAAAGTTATTTTTACATTCATCCCCTGGCCTAGTTCTAATCTGATGGTATGCACTCTTTAGATCCATTTTGGTGAAATATTTTGCACTCCCCAAGCAATCAAGTAAATCCTCTATCCTAGGGATTGGAAACCTATACCTTATAGTTATCTTGTTGATATCCCTTAAGTCTGTGCATAGCCTCCAAGTGCCTTATATCTTGGGTGAAAGGACAACAAGTACTACACATGGGCTTAGAATTTTGCCAATTAGCCCTGATTCTAGAAACTCCTCAATTTGTCTTGCCATCTCTGCATTTTGGTCTGGGGTAAGCTTGTATGCTGCTTTATTTGGTAGGGTAAATCCAGGGATTAGATCTATGCAATGACTTATGTCTCTCACCGGTGGCAGGGATCTTGGCATTCCATCTGACATGATGCCTTTGTACTTGTCAAGTAAATATTTGACTGCAGGGTCTATGTGCCTCTGTCCTTCTTCTTTCCTCTCTACAAACTACTCCTTCTTTGTTACCTTGGACTTGGGGTTGAGGACAAAGCAAATGACATCCTTCTTTGTAATCTCCCTCGTGAACTTCTTTCCTTCTACCAACAACACTTTGGCATCTTTCCCCTTTGGTCCCATCTCATTCTCCATTAGGGGTAAAAGTATTATCACCTTACCATGCTTGGTGATTGGATAGGTGTTTCCAACCCCATCATGATAAGCCTTCAAATCAAACTGCTAGGGTCTCCCAACAGGAGATGACATGCATCCATCTTGGCTATATCAAATAGAAGTTTGTCCTTGTATGATCCAATCTAAAACTCTACCCAAGCCTGCTCTTCTACCACTACTTGCTGACCTTGGGTGAGCCATGAGACCTTGTAGGGGTAAGGATGTTGCAACCTTCTCAACTTAAGCTTCTCTATCAATTCAAGTGGCACAAATTTTCAGTAGACCCAGAGTCTATCAAGACCTTGCATACCTTTCCTCCTGCCTTGCAGGTAGTTTTGAAAAGGACTTTCTTTATGGGGGATCCTTGTTAGGTACCTTCATGGTGGTTGCTGCTCTCCTCATCATCAGAGCCTCTCCTCTTTTAAGGTAGCCATAGATATCAGGAGAATTGACACTTTGATAGGTGTTTGCACTTGCCACACTTTGGCAATCAGATTCCTACACCAAGTTGCTCCTCCTTTCTCCCATGGAGCTTGTAGCCTTCTCTGGACACCTATTGGCCATGTGCCCTTCTTGGTTGTAGTTTTAACATCTAGGAGGTCCTCTGCCTTGGGATCTTCCTCTAGAGAATGGTCTTCTACCCCTAAATTTCCCTCTTTGATTGTAGCCTCCTCGATCATAATTGCTCTCTCCTCTGGTACTTTCTTGGCTAGACTCACCTTGGTATCCAAATCCACTCCCTTTGCCCATAAAAGGGATTCTTCCCCCTCTTTTCTATCTCTCTTTGCCTCTGCTATTTTGTTCATGCCTTCTCTTTAGCTTCTCCTCCACCTTGAGTGCCAACTAAAAGCATTTTTGGACTATCTCTAGAGTGTGGAGGTTAAAATCCTCATGGATGGAAAATCTCAGGCCATTGAGATATCTCGCCACTTTTTCATCCTCACTCTCCTTTACCTTGGTCTTCACACACAACTTCATGAATTCCTCTATGTAGGAACTCACATCCATCTCCTTCTGCTTCAAGTTCTGTCTCCTCTTGTGCAATTGGACATTCTAGTCCACTGGAACATAGGCTTCCTTCACCAAAGTCATCATCTTCTTCCAAGTAGAAACTCTTCTCTTTCCCTCTTTCACCCTTTGGTGCTCTGGTATGTCTTCACTCTCAAAGAAATTATCTAAGGAGTCTATCCACTCCATCATTGTATCAGGTTCCATCTTGCCTGCAAACACTGGTAAATCCAACTTCACATCTGTTGTTCTTCTTTACATGGACTTGAGGACACTCATCAGGGGTCTTTGGTCTGCAGGAACCTCTAGTTCTTCCTACCTAGGGATCTCATCTCCATCTCCTTCTCCATCTCCTCTAGAGTCTCTCTCTCCCCTCTCCACTTTTCCCTTCAATTGGTCCATTTCATTTCTCAAGGCATAATTCTCAGCCCTAACTACTCTTCTTTCTTCAATCTTCTTCTTCACCAAAACAACCAACTCAACATTGGTCATCCTTGATGGGATATCTTGGGATCCCTCTTCCTCTGACAACTTGTCTTATTCTCCAGTCCAAAGTACACTCCTAAGCCTTGATACCACTTGATGCAGAGCCCTTCACACACCTAAGAACAAATCCAAAGGACTTAGTTTTTGAACCTTCAAATGACAATAAGGATCCTACCAAGAAGGACTCCACACCTTAAGGTTTGAACTACACACACAATCCTCTAGACTAGCTCCTACTCAAGATGAGTAAAAGGTCTCAATACCTCCAATACACCTCACCATGGCTCTTTCTCTTAGGGGATTTGTAATTGGTCAATTCATGACTCCTAAGGACTATTCCAAACATTAGTTTTAGGTTTTGTCTTCAATGCCTTATACTTCCTTTGGAAACCTACTCCTCTGGCTAGTAGCCCTATTTAGCAGGTATTTTTCCCTTAACTCCAAAATCGTGCACACACCCTATCAAATTGTTTATCATTAAATATACCCTTTTAGGAGTTATGTTCATCCCCAAAATGGTTTGGCAAGATCTGCACTCTAAGGGTTCGAACCCCTCAAAATCCTAGAAACCTAATTAGGGCGATTAGGCCTCATTTACAAAGAAACACCCATTTCTAGATTCCCAACTGCAAAACCAACATCATGAGAATGTGGGGGATGGTAAATAACCTCTAATTCTAGGGTTGCACCCCTAGAATCTACCACTACAAGATTTTAGGGTGACTGTCCTAATTTTGCTTAAGGTAGTCACATGGAGATGCCTACCTAGATTTATCCCATTCTCCTCACAACCAAGCCTTCCCTAGAAAAACCCATTAAATCCTAGAATAAATTGACCAATCCTACACTCCACCAAAGGAAGAAACTTCTAGATGGAAGGAATGCAAGATATGGCCATTTTTGGTCAAAACCTTAGCCAAACCCTTGCTTTATAGGTTACAGTCAGCAAATTGAAGGGTTCTCTCTACTCACAAAAGATCAAATCCTTAGAACACCACAAAAACAAAGATGATTCAACCCTTAGTCTTCTCCATGAGTTATTTTGTCAAATTCAATCCGTACAAGGACGTACAACCTCTGCAAACTCAAAATTTCTATGAAAAACTCAAATTTCAGTATTTTATTGCCTTCAAATTTCAATCCATAGTAACTCTAACCTTGGGAATCATGTCCACAAGGCTTAAATCCTTCCCCAATGGTTTCCAACCAAATTTTGAAGAGGTTGGAGCCATTGAGAGGCTTACAACAACCAAAAGTGGAAAAGTTGCACTTTTGGTTGCAAAAGTTGTATTTTTAAAAGTTGCACTTTTTCACAAAGTTGTCAATTCACACTAATTTGGGATCCACACAACTTGGTTCAACCAAAAATCACCTACACATCCTAAAATCCTATCAAACATCAAAACAAACATCAATCTACCCCTTATACACCAAAATGTCCAAATTGTCTTATCAAGTTGCCTAATTTGTGACAATGGTTTACATGGTGGGGTCCTTATTGAATACATGTAAAGTTCAAAAACAAAAGAAAATCACAATGACTCAAGGATCCTAATATACATCATCAGATCCATGATTGGCTTGTTGAAGAGGTGCCCCTGCACCAACAGGGGTGGAAAAGTTAGCACAATAGCTTGAGGATGACATACATGGAGAGAGCCCACCTACAAGGAGGAGGGAGATGATAAAAGGATGAGGGACAGGAGAGGGAAAGGATGAGAGAGTTGACGGGTGAGGAGGATAGCCATCTAGGCCATCTAGAGGGAGATGCAAATAAGGTAGACAGGTGTGTGTGTGTGAAAAGTGGACCTATATTTGTATATGAAATACACAACACTTCAATTAAGTCATTCGATGCATGGTTAGTAAATCAATAATCAATGAATAATAAACCATTACAAAGCGACCCATTGCCTTCTAGTAGATGCAAGTTTATATTTCTCTTAGATTGCTAAGCTATCTAGTGACTAGACACACTAAATGAAATATTTTTAAATCTATATGAGCATGAATATGAGCTAAATGGATGCAAGATTTAAGCTAGATATGCAAGATTAATCTAACATGATTTAAGCAATATATGAATATTTAAGCTAAATGATTTAAGAAATATGAAATAACTAATATGCAAATATCTCAATGCAAATTCTCAATGAACCTAGAGCAAAAATAGCATAATAGTATATTCTCCAGGATTTTTGAATGAGAGATGAGAGCCTGAATTTATAGAAAATTCAGAAAGAAACCAACGGCTGAGATCAAATGATGATGAGTGGTCAAGATTTTCCAAGAGGAAGCACAATCCAGGTGAATTGATATGATTGGATGCTTTTCTCAGTTTTAAAAGTAATTGAACTAAAATTAAGATAAAATCAGAAGAAAAAAAATTGATTTATCCTCTACTTCATTCAATTTTAATATTTAAATGTTTTAATTGCTTTCTTTGAGATTATTTATCAATTTTTAATTTCTTTTTCAAGATTATCTCCAATTGATTTCTTTTCTCAAATTTTAATTCTTTTTTGTCAATTAATCCATTTTTTGATTTGTTTCCCTTTTTGAAGATTTGTGCTCATAATTTCCAATTCCTCTTTCTTGATTTGTTTCCTTTTTTGAAGATTTATGGCAATTTTTATTTATTTTTCAAATTAATTCCTCTTTTTTGATGATTTAATGGCAAATTGATTTTTTTAATTAAATATGCTAGGATATTTAATAAAATAAATAAGATAATTGTTTAAAACGATTTACTTGGAATGATCAATTAATTAAATAAATATTTAATTAATATTGAGTGATTAATTTTGCCATGTGACATTGATGATTTTAGAAATTAATTGTGTGCTCAAGATTTATTTAATTGCCTTTGATTAGGACCTTGGTGATGTTGTCGAGATTGGGGGCTCATGGTTTAGATGACCATTTTTAGGGTATTACATTTGCCCCTCTTTGAATTAATGTGTGAGCAACGCATTGGTTCAAAGAAAATTTGATGTCTAGGAGATACCAGTTCTGAACTTGATTGATCACAAACTAGATGAAGAGCGAGGTATTCAACTTGTTTTGAAGTGATCAAACTGAATAGAGTTGATTAAAGTGATACCGATCCTGAACATGATTGAACTAGGAACGATGAAGAGAAAAGATACCGAACATGAACTTGATTGATCAAGAAGTGGATCTTACTGATCTAGAACCTGATTGAACTAGACATAGTGAGCGAAGAGAAAATCGATCTTGAACTTGATGGATCAAGATACGATGAGCGAAGATAAACTGTCCAGCTTGATTCAATGTGATGAAACTGAACACCTTCTTAGATTGAGCATGATCAAAGATACTCTTTAAACCCTTGATTGAGTTTAAATGGATAATTAGCTTGATGAAAAGTGATGAAACTGATTAACATTAAGAGATTAATTCAGACAAAGACAAATATCAGCTTGATTTGAAGCGATAAAACTGATATGCCCCTAGTGATTGATTGGATTCAAATGGTCGAGAAATATCAACTTGATATAAAGGATGAAGTTGAGATGCCCCTGGTGATGAGGTCTTGTTTGATGTTTAGAAAATATTAGTTGCTCGACTTCCAATGAAGATTTTTGAAAGAAATTCTTGACTTTGAGTTCATGAGTATGCCCCCTCAGGGGCAAAATCGAAAGCTAGCGAGGGTTGCGCAGTGATTGTAGGCAATTTTTTTTTGTAGTGATGATAAGTTATTTGAGCACAAAGATTAATGTTGAAGATTAAATTAAGAGTTAATATGAGAATTCAATTGAGATTTAGTGTTGATTAACGAGAAATTGAGCACAAATTAAAGAAGAGAATGAGCAGTTGATGGAAGCGCTAAGTGGTCAATGTCGTGAAATTTTGATGAGAGAATTGACATCAGATTTTGATTTCGATCTCGAAAATGGACTCAGGATAGCTGATTTATGAGCTCTTGATTTGATTTCATCATACTTGTGTTGATTGATTATGAGGTGTTGTTCTATATGCTTTATTCTATATGTATGCATATCTTTTCAGTATAGATGAATGAATGCAAATGGAATATGGATGTTTATTTTTTGCAAATAAATGATGATGCAAATAAATGAGGAGAATGAGTAACTAGTAATGCAAATGTTTATTTTTCTTCATGCAATAATATGAATGCAAATAAGTATAAAATGAAATGTATGGGTCTATAGAAGATGCTCACGTATGAAGTTAACATCTCAATACACAAGAACTAGATCAAAGAAACGATGATGAAAAAGAGACCACTTAGCTGAGAAATGATGAAGCTTCCAACTCTCATTCAAAAGATAAAGAGAGTATTGTTATTATATTGAAATCACTCTAAATTCACAAAATGCAAAATGAAATGCAAGATGAGATGCAACCGAAACCTAGTCATTGGATTTAAAAAGCTTAATTTTCATCATTGAGCATTTTACAAACATAGTAGGAAGATTAGAGTTCCTTTCTTTTCATGTGCAATATTAATTATCTTGTTCGCAATGACCCTTTTTTCATTGATATCCTTGGACAAATTTCGCAGGGACCTGGATTGCATGATAAAGAAATTCCCTAAAAACAGACAAAGAAATTATGGGAACCTCCCTGTAGCATTCAAATAAGCGGAGTCGAGGTATGTGTGGCAATTTCACCTTAATGTGAAGGCACTTATCATAGACATCCAGCTGATTAGATGTTTTTAGATCATCAGAATCATTCCTACAAGCAGAAAACAAAGAAATTATTATGCCCCCAACCCTTGCTCCTCTTAGTCAAGATAGACTTCCTCGAGTTACTCAGAGGGATAATAATCAAAAGCCAATATAAAAGACAACACACAAAGAAAATTTCATGCATAGCTCAAACTATTTAGTGATTGTTTTCAGTAGTCTTGTTTTACTTGTGTTCTCAGTGATAAAACTTTGTAGTAGTTAGGAGACAGGTGACTAACTCAGAGTGGATGACTGGGTACCACTGGCAAAAAGATGACTTGGTTGATACATCTTAGGACATGTAAATTGATCAGTCGAATACCCTAAGACTAGGTTAGTGATCGGTTTCAATCCATGAGGATTTTAAAAGAACTAGGATGTCACGAAAGTGACTAAAATATATGTACAAGCTAAAGAAAAGATGCAACATTTCAGTACAAGAGATAATACTAACTTGGACAAAATCCAGCAGCCATACTGATCTATGCCATTGTTTTGATTTGTGTGATCATTGATATGAATGTCTGGTTTCAAATAGTAACTACCCCATATAAGACCAATCTGTTTGGTTTCGAGTGTACCCATTCTTGTATAAGACATGTTGATATTTGATAGAGTTTGATAGATTGATTAACAAGACATGCGATAAGTTTGATTGCAGAACTTGAGAGTTTGTCTATGGTTGATTTGATTTGAAGGATGATCTATGCTTTCTTTCTTTGATTTTGTTTGTTTTTTTGTTTTTTTTTAAGTGAGTTTTTTTTTATTTTTAGGATTTTGTTCAGGACATTTTATGAGTTTTAGGAGTTTGTTCAAGACATTTTATGATTTTTAGGAGTTTGTTTAGGACATTTTCTATTTTAAAGATTTTTTAATGTTTGCCCCTAGTGTCTAGCAAGGAAAAATGGATTTTGAGTACATGAATGGATAAGCGAATGATGGTGAATTCTTTCAAGGACTATCTCACAATGTGAATCCAGCATAGGGACCAGATATAGAAAGGTACACCAAGGATTTTAGCGATGTAAAGCAAGGATTTAAGCGATGTAAAGCAAGGATTTTAGCAATGTAAAGTGAGGATATAGTGTAACGAAGCCATATGGTCCAAATAAGTGGTCATGTCAAGAGGTTTGTGGAAATCATGTTTTTGCATTTTGTCCATAGTGTTGATCAAGATCAAGGGATAGATTTGGATAGGAGGGAGATATGATAAGCAAGATCAAAAGGGAGTAATGAAGGATGGAAGAGAGCAATGGAGAGGAGCTAAAGGGTCTAGATCAAGTGTAATAGATAGGACACATAAAGCCTGCAAAGATCCTTAACCTTGTCAAGATCAAAGGTGGAAAAGGGATATGAACGTAGATAGAGAGGATGAGGGATAATGGAGGATGAAGGATAATGTAGGAAGAAGGATAATAGATGGATGTACATGGATGGAACTTTCCCCCAGTGTAAAGTGAAAAAGGATAATGGATTACGCATGATTCCCATTTTCCAAGTTATCATCATGGTACTTGCCCAAGGCACCACATGAAGTGGTTTTCACACAAGGACAAATTTATTTCTCTTTACTTTTTTTCTGATTTTTTTTTCACTTTTTCATCATTTTTCTTTTTTTCTTTTGGAAGATAATGGAGGTATGATAGGGGATGGAATAAGGACTCCAATGTCTCCCTTCTTTGGATGGTACCCTTGGAATATGTGTTGCAATAGACCATGGCTATGAAGGTATGCTCAAAGATGTTGGCAGGATAATGAAATGAAACTAGGGAAAGAATTTATGCAAAGGATTGGATAAGAGGGATGGAAGGGTGAAAAAGAGGTGTTGGATAATGGATGGGATGTTGGAAGAATTGTGTATGGATAGATGGAAATGCTGGAAAGATCAACATTGGCACACATCTTGAGGGATGGTGAACATATGGAAGAGAAGTGAATCTTAGATTTTGAGATTTAGATGGAGGAATGGTTACAGATTTTGGGGCATAAGAACCCAAAATGGATGAAGGAGGTGATGGAGGAATAGACTCAGAAGGTTTGGATGGAGGAACAACAATTTTGGATGCCAATTTTGATTTTTCTTTAGACTGTTGTGCTTCGAGCAGTCGCTTAGGGATCCACATGGTTTTTGATTTTTCATGCTTTTGTAGTTCCTTAGAGGGCATTGCTTGTACAAGTGCCTTAGGAAACCATATAAATTTTGACTTTTCTTCTTTCTTTATGGGCCTTTGTGGTGTTTTTCAATTTTTTTTTTCTTTTTGGATCATATTTGTCTTTGTTTTGACATGTCATTTAGATGGGACATGTTGATCCTTGAATACATGTGGATTACTTGACTTATGACTTTTATGCTTGACATCCAAATTGCTTGGAGGGAGATGTGTGGATAGATAGGAATGATATGGAGGTCTTTTAGATGGATGGAAGGGGCGAAGGAGAAAGCATAAATTTGGATTTAACTGGAGAAATGTAGGATTTATGAGAGATACCAACATCTTGAGAGTGAGAAATGTAGCCAATATAATCAAGATTTTTTTTAATAGCAGGGGGTTCTAATATAACCTGTTCATGAACATCTAACCCTTTTCTTTGATAATGCATGATTTAAAAGATCTTTTTAACAAAGGGTTTCTTCTTACTTTTGATGCTAGAGGCAAGTCCATTTTGAGGTGGAGGTGTCTTGCAAGGTATGATAGGATCATGAAGTGAACATGGAGGATTATGACAAGGAGATGAAGGGATACTTTGAGCTTGACATGGAAGAGGACCATTGGATAGAGTAGGAAGGGTGTTTGACTCTTCATTTTGAATAGGATCCTTTGAAAAGGTGGAAGAGGCATCATGATCTTGCTTAGGAAGTGGATTAGGAATGGGATTTGGAAGGATTATTTTCTGTTGAGATGGAAAGGGATCATCTTGGAAGAAATGGAAAGGTATAGGGGATCATCATGGGATTCTAGTGAAATAGGATCTTTTTCAATCATTAGACAGGATTGGAGAGTTTTGGTGTCTTGATCTTGATTTATGATAGGACTTGTTTCTTCATTTTTCAGATTATCCTCTTTACATGGAGCCACTTCTAAGGAAGGGGTAGGATTGTGCATAGGCATAGGGGATTCTTGGAAGGTCTCCATATTTTGGCATGATGTGGAAGCATTTTGGAAATGGCCTTCTCGAGTGGGTATGATTGGAATTGGAGTGCATGATGGCATAGGATCTAGGATTTTTAAATCTTTAGAGGAACTTGTATCAATATTGCCATTAACTTGGATTTCCATAGGAGATAACCATTGAAGGTAAACATGAGAAGTTTCATTGTTTGAAGGAGATTGTATGGATTCTTTCTGAGAAGTTTTAGGAGATGGAGGCATTATAGAAGAGATGGAGGCCACATATGGAGCCTTTCTAGACATAGGTTCATGATTTTGATCATGCTTAGAAATAGTTCCTTCTTTTTCTTTAGGTGAGTCATTAGGATCTTCAATTTCAATGACACCATTATCAATGAGATCTTGAATCTTATGTTTTAATTCCATGCATTTTGAAGACTTATGTTCATTTTGTCTATGATATGCACAATAATTACTCAAAAAATCATATCCCCATGCAGTCTTTTTAGGCAATATGATGAGATTATGCTCAAGAATCTCTTTCAAAGTTGACTCAATAGATTGCCCCAAAGGTGTAAACTGTATATCTAGAGGATGTTTAGAGGAAATGTCTTTATGTCTTGGTGAAGGTGTCTTGTGAGCTTGTTTGAGATTTGGCTTTTGATCATCAATTATTTGTTGCCTTTTGATTGTCAAATCATATAATCATTTTAGCATTCCTTGAAGTTTCTCACTCTTGATATCAAGCATTTGTTTTCCAAATGGAGTCATTGATTTATTTTGTTGGATTTTCATGTCATATATTTCTTTCTTGATATCTTGAAGCATTTGAGCCAAGGTAGCCATGGGAATTGGAGCTAAGGGAGCCATGGGATTCTTACTTTTGTCAAATTTTTAGAAGAGCTCAAATTATAGCTAGTTGTTCGTTTAACGTAGTGATTTAAGAGAAGTAACTAAGATCTGGTCTGGTTTTAGGAATGATCTATCCTTTGTAAGATGTTATCTAAGTTAACTTAGGTTTGATAAGAGGTTGCTTGAACTAGCTGAGAGATGATCGACAAAATCATGCAATGCAACGACAGGGGTACACTATCAAGACTGCGTATGCTTAGGAGGAGGATAACTAGTTTTATGCTCACTGTAGACTGATCTAGGCAGGTTTGACTATTTTAAACTAACAAAATCAGAGATTCATATAGGTTTTACATGACCAGATGACAGTGTAATAGCTTCAGGATGGTGACAATAGTATTTCGTACAAGTTCCTACCTAGTACTGTATGACACGTGGGTAAGTTTGAAATGACAAATTGATCAATGCAATGGTTAATCATACGACATGGGATGTAGGCTCAAATGACAATTTCCTAAATAGGACAACAAATAATCAGGTATTATATGACATAGAATGCAAGCTCAAACGATAGATTGTTAGGATTGATGGAATTTCGTTCAAAAATATGTATGTAGCAGTGTTACTACTTATTATAGTTTCCATTAGTTTTATATCCAAAGTCATTCTATATACTCTAGTCAGTTACTACTACCGAAACATTCAGTCGGTTAAAGAAGAAAGTAGTCATAGAGCCTAGTATACACCAAGCTATCTACTGAGCATAAATAATGATACACCGAGTGAAACGTGTTACCAAGTTCACTGAATCTAGACACACATGGGAAAACGTGTTACAAGATCAAGGAACATAGAACTATTATCACATTGGAAATTGCACTTAAAGATTGTGTATGATTTTGAGGTCATCTAACCAATGAAATATTTTGTATAGTTATTCATTCGATAAATCATGTTTGTAAGATCGAAGAAATGAATCACACCGACATAAGAGATCTATTTATTCAGCATGGATTAAGGATAAAAGTGTGATAGAGAGAGACTTAGAGGTGTATGAAGCAAGACATGTGTGATACATAAGAAAGCACCAAGTGTTATGACTATTACAGAGACATAGAGGTCATCAAGAAGTATTTTAGAGAATAGTCAAAGAACAGAGTAAACAGAAGGGTTTATCGAGTTATTCTATGGGTTACCGAGGTATGCTATAAGCAAGGTAATCTCATTTTGAGCACATAGAATCTGCTATAACATTCCAGATGTAAAGTTGCAGATATTTGTAAAGATTTTATTGTAATATTTTGAAGTTGTAAGAGAAACCTTTAACAGGGTAAAAGACTCTAACAAAGTCTATAAATTGTAAAGCCTTTAACCAGGTGCAACATTTAGTTTAAGTGTTGTAAAATCCTTTAGCAAGGTAGTTCTAACGATCTTGATACTCCTAACGATCTTGATACTCCTAATAGGGTAAGTTATCAGAAATAGCTGAACATGTAGCTCTAACTGAGCAACCTTTATTATTGCAGTAGTGAAGTTGTGGGTGCCATCCCCACCGTAGTTTTTCTCTCTAACCAAGAGTTTCTGTGTAACCAAAATATATGAGTTATGGAGTGAATCATGTATGATTATTATTTATTTATTTTAGCTTTATGTTGTGTTATGGCAGTTTGTGGTTTATGCATAACAGTAAAGATATTGTTGATAAAAAGATTTGAAGTACTGATTCACCCCTCCCCTCTCAGTACATTAGCTTTCCATATTGGACTTAACAATTGGTATCAGAGCTTGAATCTTGGAAAAAGATTTAACAACCTAAAGAGAAAGATCTTATCAATGGAAGGCTATAAATAATCTCAGAGAATTGTGTATCTGCAAGAAGAGTTGGATCATGCTAATCAAGTGATTGCAGACATGCAAAGACAAATGCAAAAATCATTGAAAGTTAGAAGGAGATTATCTGATGATTTGCACGACTCTCAAGATCTAGTGGAACAAATTGAAACATCATCTGAGAACAGTATATCTGAAGAGACTGAAGGGATGATTGAAGAACTAAAGGAAAAGAACAAAGCACTGACTGATCAGCTAAAAGCAATTAAAAGAGGACATGAACATTTCAACACACACATGACTGAGAATCTTGATGCACTAAGGACAAGTGAGGATAGAGTAAGAGATCTAGAAAGAGAAAAACAACAGCTTGAAGCATTAGTATCTGAAAAGAATGATGAAATCACAAGGTTGACTGGGATTCAACAAAATCTTTCAGATCAATTGGGCTATGCACATCATGAAGAAAATCTAAAAGATGATGAGAATCAAGCATTGAAACTTGAAGTATCAAGGTTGACCAATGAACTTGAAACAGAAAAGAAATCTAAGGAAAAACTGAAAAAGAGTTATGAAGCATCAAGGATGTTGGATGAGCAATTGAATACAAGAAGACCCAAGAAAGAAGTAGGACTCGGTTACAAAGGAAAAGACTCTACTGAGAAGGGAATCCACACTACCGAGAGAGGAGAATCATCAAAGCAAGTTGGAAACAAGAAGCACATCAAAAGAAAGAAGCCCATTTGCAACTACTATGGAAATCAAGGTCATACTACTAACTTGTGCCAAATCAGAAAAGGTAAGCAACTGAATGTCACTAAGTCTAATGGTTATTGTCACAATTGCAACAAATATCGTCACACATCTAACCAATGTAGGACAAAGTCTATTAACAATTGTAAGAAGGCAATTTTCAAAGGGTTTTGTAAAAAATGTAATAGATATGGACATAGTACCGAGGAGTGTTGGTTTAAGTAGAAAAACTATATGTGGTCTACACACCGAACAAATACTAGAGGTTACCAAACTCACACAGATCCTTACCGACAATATTCTGTAGTACCATGGGATTACAACACAAGGATATGGTGTGAATGTTGTGGAAGATATAGACATATAAGTGCCAACTGCTTTATAAGGTTTAGAATGAACAACCGAAGATCATGGAAAAATCCTGGTATGGTATGTTTTCATTGTCACAAAGTTGGACACTAGGCTAGAGATTGCAGAGATCAACCTAGAGGAGACACTGAGGAAATAAAAGGCAAATTATAGATAATTTGGAAAAACAAGGAAATTATGTCAAATGAAGAAATCGGTAAAGGTATGAAGGGACTGCATTCTCTCAAGGTTCAATCTTAACAGTTCCTATTTTATTATGTACTTAGTTCAAAATCTGCATAACTAAGATGTATTAGTAAGTTTGAAATTCTATCAAAGTCTTTTGGAGCACTATACAGGAAGCCTGTCAAGTCGGTGAATACAGGAAGCCTGTCAAGTCAGTAAATGAAGTCTGGCTACTTGGTTAAAGCACAAAAAGGAAAGAAGGTTTAGTGGAACCGAGTGCATTTAACATTTTTAACCTAACCTGCACGGAGCCTGATAAGGTATAATGAATACTTAAAGCTATTGCACGGTCATTTTACACTTACCAAGTTTTTAAGAAAGCAGAGAAAAGCAATTCAAAGGCGATCAAACCTCCGCCAAAGAAAAATTCAAGATATTTACATCAATCTCAATGCATTGTTAAGCTGGTTTACTGATCATATCAAGTTGTTATTATCTGCTAAGTAGAGAGCATTTGTCGTTTGAAAGTCTTCAAACCCTAAGGATCTTTTGTTAGAATTTATCTGAAATCTGTAATGGCACCTAAGATCCAGAATCCCATTGTTGTTGAGAACATCGAAAATCTCTCACTGAAACTCTTTAACTCCCAAAATTGCATTTGAACCGGATGACAAAACTGCATTTTCACTCATTCTGGATAGAGTTTTATTAGTCGAGGATGTGAGATTCTTTACTAAATGTTGAGTTGAAGAACTAGGTCACATTGAAATCAAAGACACATATGATGAATTGTGTACCGATGGTAAAATGGATAGTAAGTATGAGCACATTAAGATCAAGAGATTGACCGAAGCCCTAACCTATCCTCGTGTATCCAAACCCCAATGGGTCAAGTTTGTTCTAAGCAGAGTTCATGATGACTTCATGTGGCTAGAAGAGCAACTGTTTAAGATCACCAAGGAAATCATTCATTTGATCATCGGTTACCCTATTTATGATCATGCCCAAGCTCAGAAAATCATATCACAGAAGGAATTGATCAATTTAACCGGAGTAGAATCTGATTGCAGGGGATTGAAATTGAACAATGTCACAGATGCAGAGCTAAAGTTTGCTATTAGAGTAATAGGTTACTGTTTCTTCCAATCGGCAAGGGAAAATAGTGTACCTTGTGTAGCAGTAGACTTAGCATATAAAATTGTGAAGAAAGGCATGAAAATTGATTTATATGAGGCATTGTTGAAAAACCTGTTTGAGAATCTCAATACCATAAGGAATCCAAAGAAGAACAATTTGGCCAATACACTAAAGTTTGGATCACTATTAATATGCATGTTTTTCTATTTTGAAAAATTCTTTCCATCAGTCGGTAAAGTTGTTTGGGAGCTACACCGACCAATCACCCATCAAATCAATGACTTTATCAAACGTCTAGGTGATAATTTTAATGATATTATGGATGATTATTTCAGAAAGTTTTAGGAGAAGATGCATAACAGATATAGAATTCCACCCAAGTTAGTGGAGAAATACAAGGATGACATATGTTTTGAAGTTGACACTGATTACTGCTATGTTAATGTTGTGGAACCGAGAACTCAATCTTTGCCACCTATGGGTTATGAGATTGATTTTGACATCACACAACAACAGATAGATGCTTTTCTGACATTGCCCAGGCATGCTACTAAGCTGAGGTATGGAACATATGAAGAAGTGAAGGAAAAAATTAAAAATGAGAATTGTAGTACCCAAGGCTACAAGGAAGGCAACAAAGATGATAAAGGCATTAACAGAGAAATTTGGAGAAGGTTCTTCCTCCACACCTATCAAGGGCACTATAGTAATTACCGAAGAGGAATCTGAAGCCCAAGAGGCAGCTATAACACTAAGCACCGAATTGTTTAAAGGGAAAGTTTTAAAAAGAAAGAAATAGGATACATCCAAAGTGTCACCAACTCCTCTAGCAAAGCGACCTAACATAAGAGCATCTGCAACATCACCAAGTAAGAAAACAAAGAGTGTTGTTGCACCAAAGGTAACAAAAACTTACAAGAAATCTACTCGGAGACTCATTTTGACTAAAGAGTCTAGTGATACTAAATCTGAAGACAAAAACAAATTTCAAATTGTCAAGAGCACAAAGGTAAATGTACATAGTGTTGAAAATTTATGTGCTAATCTGAAGCAATATGGTGGATTTGGATCATTCAGATATGTAAAATATGAATCCAGATCTGATGATGAAAAGGGACAAATAGAAGAAGTTGTCATCTGCACACTATTGAAATTCCGATTGGTCCCATTGGAAGTATGTAAATCTCTTCCAAATGAATTACATTTGCATATTGACAATAGATGGAAGTATGCAATGGACTTAGAGAAACAGATGAGAGAAAGAAGTCTGGTACATCTTTTCCTAGACATGTCGGTAGATAAGATCACCGAACATCTGAAAAACTACCACACAAAATTCCTAGTCTAGCAAAGAGCCTTGAAATTGATGAATGGCCTTTACTTGGATGTAGAGAATGAGACCAAAGAAAAATGGTAGGAAATATTTTGAAACAAGAATGATGGTGAGCAAGCTGAAGTTGAAATAGTTGATGTCACTAAGCAAGATCCTGATATCACTGAGCAAGACCCTGTTGACACCATAAAAGTAGATGAAGATATCATGGATACAGAGGCACTAAAATAGGAAATGATAGAAGGGAATGATTATGCCCAACTTGTATCCAGTGAATCAGTTTTGGAACAAGTTCAGCCCTATCCTCCGGTCAATCAGCCTATCTCAACCGAGGTCCCTCAGGATATGGAACAAGGCACAGAAGGTCACAAGTCTACAACAGGAGAAGCTACTTCTCAAGAACAGACCTTTCATGCTCCATCTAGCACTGAACATGTTACAACTGAGACACCAAAGGACACTACAGAGGCTAAAGAAACTGACCAAAGTGTTGCCTCTACCGAGCAACCTACCGAGGGTCAACAAGCCTCACAAGCCATTGTTCTAGTTCAACCGATGAAAGGTAAAGAAAAGAAGATGAAAAAGCATAGTTTCAAATTAGATTTGTCAAAACCAATAGTGTTGCCCAATCTTGATATATCCAAATTAAAGGGGCAAGCACTCATTGAATTCGGTGAACTATGCAAAGCCAAAGCTGAATAGGAGAAGCAAATGGCTATTCAAAAGAAAAATAAAGTACTTCAGAAGGTGAAAGCACTCTTGACTGATATGCTACTTGAAGCTACAGTAACAAAAGATGCAGCCATCCACATTCAACTGGATGAACTTCTCACCAAGATAGAGAAATCTGGAGTAGATGCATCTAAATATTTTAGCAAGTTAAAAGACAAGGAGCTCACTATAAAAATGATTGAAGAGGTACAGAAAGCTATTGCCATTGGCAAAGTTAAACTTGTCAAATTTATTGCTGAGTTGACCCCTCAACTCAAGCACATTCTTTATTTATTCTAGAAGCTCTGTACATTTTCTTTATTCATTAAAGATATCAAGAATAAAACTAAAGTGATTGAGAAAGAGATCACCGATCTCGCAAATAAGTTGACCATTGAGCCACATTCTATTCAGAATTTTTATACCAAGCTAAAACAGCTCATGGCTCAACAATTGGAACTTGAGAATGAAGAACACAAGATAAGGATGGACATAATGACACTTCAAACATTATTCATTCCTCATCTTTCCTCCATCCAAGAACAGATCAACAAAGCTACATCCCTATCCACTCAACAAGAGGGAAGCACCTTAGATGGACTCATTTCACTGTTAGCTGACATTACCGCTCAGAATTCACTCATGGAAAAGGTTAAGGATGCCCTCTCTATCGCTCTCACCGATGCCCGAACAAAATACAAATCCATTTTTGACCAGTTGCCACCACCGAATGGTAACTAAGTTTTGATGTTTATCAAAAAGGGGGAGTGAGTATCGTATCAAAGTATACAGGAGAATGTAGTATACAGGGGGAGTATATACTGAGCAAAATAGAGTATTCAAATGCAGAGTCAATTTTGACAAGAAACAGAGAACAGAGCAGTGAACCGAGTAGTTATCACAGAACATTGGTCACTGAGCATGCAAAATTAGAATTTTGTACAATATATTGATAAGGGGAGTATATCTGAAAATACTATTTCATTGACAAAAGTATATGCTATTAGTTTTGTCAAAATTTTGTAAGTATATAGATTTTTGAGTTATGACTTTGAAAGTAGTTTTGTCAAACATCTCAACTAATGTTAAAAGGGGAGATTGTTACTACTTATTATAGTTGCCATTAGTTTTATATCCAAAGTCATTCTATATACTCTAGTCGGTTACTACTACTGAAACATTCAGTCGATATGCACAGAACAGTTGGTTAAAGAAGAAGGTAGTCACAGAGACCAGTATACACTAAGCTGTCTACCGAGTAACATTCCATGTCTATCGAGCAGAAATAATGATACACCAAGTTGATATACACCGAGTGAAACGTGTTACCAGATTCAATAAATCTAGACACACATGGGAAAACGTGTTACAAGATCGAGGAACATAGAACCATTATCACATTGGAAATTGCACTTAAAGATTGTGTATGATTTTGATATCATCTAACCAATGAAATATTTTGTATAGTTATTCATTCAATAAATCATGTTTGTAAGATTGAAGAAATGAATCAGATCACTAACATAAGAGATCTATTTATTCAGCATGGTTTAAGGATAAAAGTGTGATAGAGAGAGACATAGAGGTGTATGAAGCAAGACATGTGTGATACATAAGAAAGCACTAAGTGTTATGACTATTACAGAGACACAAAGGTCACCGAGAAGGATTTCAGAGAACAGTCAAAGAACGGAGTGTTGGTGCCCAAAACTACAGATTGGAAAACCCAAAGACTTTCCAACTCCTTAGGAAATCCAATCAGCCTTGGCCAACGAACAGGGATGGTCGAAGACCAAATCCCTCTGCACTTCAGGCTCCACAAGACCTAGGTGGGTGTACCCTTCCCTCTCAAGCATAAAAGAGTTATTTAAATGTGGATTTAAGCCTCTAAGCAAGTTTACACAACTGGCAAATTAGTGTTCTGCAACTATGCTATATCATGTGCTTTAGCTGAATACTTTGAAAACTGAAAACTGAATTTGAATAAAAGTGTATGTTAAAGATATTGTATATGAAAATGAAATGCTTTCAAGACTTGAAGGAAATCTGCAAGGATTAGATCAAATAGGATATGGAAGAATGTTTCTTTGTAAGGACCATATGCATACAAATCAAAATCTTAGAAATAAATAACAGACCAGTGCCTCTATCTAGGAATATGCACGATACTTTGTGGACAAATAATTCAATTAAACTCTTGAGACAGTTTTCAGGCAACTTGTAACACAAGACTATCAATACAGAGGTTCCATTAAGTGCTATAAGAACATGAAGAAGCAAATATTATATTCAACTATAGCAACTTGTGGTGGCACACTGTATTAAACCCTTTATCAGATTTATCAAGAGGATAAAATGAAATTCATCAACACAAAAGTATACACGAATTCTAGAATTGAAACAACGAATCTTGTATATTAATTTTTGGAGAGTGAATGCATACAATAGCTACACTTACAGATACTCGATTACATAGTGATTGCTCAAAATGATACTTCCATTCCTACAGACTTCTCCAATATAGACATCCCATAGCCCCTACTGGTAGCCTGACAGATTGTGAATTGTTCTGGATCACTCTTTCTTAATTGAAAAAGACTCCCTATAAATACCTAATCCAAAAGACATATGTGAAAGGACACACCCTTTCACATACAGGAGGGAGTTACAGACAGTTGTTTTTCCAAAGGACACACCCTTTGGTTTATAGAGATAATTACATTTGAATCCCTAAAATACACACTAAATAAAGCTTTAATAATACATCCTTTATCCTCTGTTTTATAATACTTCCCGTAAATATTCAATATCTCCTGCACATAAAATAAACCAAACAAATCCCTTATTAATTAAAGATTAAATATATTCCACTTTAGATTAGGCAATAATCATTTTACCCCATGTAAAATACTTATTTACAATAATTCACTTAAATCAAAGTATTAAACACTTGTAAATATTTATTCCAATAATAGTTTTCATTAAATAACATAAGGTAAAAGATTTTGTATAGTAAGTAAAAGAAAATACTTCCCTTTCGATAATGTTACAATACTTTCTCACCTTTTGGTAATCTTTAATTTGGGTGGGAAATATTATATCATATAAAGTAACCTTTGCAAAAACCAATCAAGCATTAAATGACTCACCCTAATGAATATGTTCAAATTATTTACCTAGGGTGAAAATAATATGTATATGGAAGGATCACTTAAATAAATAAATGCTTTTCATCATTTTACTTATGGTAAAAGTATATTTTCTCCAAAATAATAATAATCATTCTTTGATCTTGCATAAAATCAACCCTAATATATACATGTTCCATTTTATTCACTTAGGGTTAAAAAATAAATATATCCCTTTATAACCTCTCAAAGGGTAATTTCAAAAGATAATATTGAAAACTATTATTATCGTATCAAATGTTGTAAACAAGATTTCTTTTACCAAGGTTCTCCTGAAAATCATCAAATTATAATATCAAAACATTAAATTAAATTTCTTGAGTAAGGGATACTTCCTATTAATATGCACCCAAGAAATATATTTTGTCTATAGTATCTTGCACAAAACATAAAAAAAAATCAACTAGCTTGATAGGTCATATGTTCCTATTTCATAGGGATATATTTAACAAAATCATTGATAATATTTTCCCCATGCAGATAAAAATATTTTCCCCCTAAAGAGACACATGATGTTTGCACACAATTAGGGTAAAATATTTCTAATAAAATATGATATTAACATAAAACTCCAAAAGTAAATGGAAACTTCTTGAGTAAACATTCAAATAAGGATATTAAAGATTTGAGAGTGTTTTTACTTTCACTTGGATAATTTCCAAAGTAACAAAGAATTTTCCATAATAACCTCTTGAAATTAATTTTATCTTTAAAATAATAAATCAAAAGCAAATGATTAAAACATACCTACCTCCGCTTGATAAAAATATATTACCTTGGCAAATATTCCAGAATAGATTTTCATCTTGAAGGCAAACTCAATTTGGCTGGAAATAATTTAACACATGGGATGCATACTTGCAATGAACCAAACCATTAACTACATGATAAAATGGTTTATCCTAATATAAATTATTCAATTTATTAACTCTAGGGTGAATAATGTGCATATGAAAAGATTAAAAATCCACTTAAATAAACAAATGCTTTTTATTATCTCCACTTGTGATTTGAAATATTTCACACCTTTGAAATATTTTTCAAAATAAGATCCATTTATATGAAATAGCATTTTACCTTAATATGTATCTTACCAATGTTTAAGGGTAAAAATAATTTATTTAAATCACATATTTCAAAATTATTTCCACATTTCAAGATTACTTTAATAAATTAAAATCTTGTGGAAATATTTGCAAATTATTATCCATAGTAATTTACCCTAATAAACATTCTCAAGTAATACAATAGAGCAATTGGTAAAAGGGGAGGGTAGGTATGGGTAGTTAGGAAGGTCGGGTTGAGAGGTTGAGTGTTCAACTCCCTCTCCTTGCCCTTTTGTAAAAATATATTTTATTTTTAAATCATTTATATGCAAAATATAATCACATTGCAAAAAATATTCTTGGGTAAGATATACTCCCTGTAGAACAATTTTTTGATTGTCCAACCCGGATAATTTTAGGTTCCACCACAAAGTAAATAGAAGGGCTTACCGAGTTATTCTATGGGTTACCGAGGTATGCTATAAGCAAGGTAATCTTTGATTGTCCAACCTGGATAATTTTAGGTTCCACCACAAAGTAAACAGAAGGGCTTACCGAGTTATTCTATGGGTTACCGAGGTATGCTATAAGCAAGGTAATCTCATTTTGAGCACATAGAATCTGCTATAACATTCCAGATGTAAAGTTGTAGATATTTGTAAAGATTTTATTGTAATATTTTGAAGTTGTAAGAGAAACCTTTAACAGGGTAAAAGACTCTAACAAAGTCTATAAATTGTAAAGCCTTTAACCTAGTGCAGCATTTAGTTTAAGTGTTGTAAAATCCTTTAGCAAGGTCGATCTAATGATCTTGATACTCCTAATAGGGTAAGCTATCAGAAATAGTTGAACATGTAGCTCTAACCGAGCAACCTTTATTATTGCAGTAGTGAAGCTGTGGGTACCATCCCCACCACGGTTTTTCTCTCTAACCAAGAGTTTCTGCATAACCAAAATATGTGAGTTATGGAGTAAATCATGTATGATTGTTATTTATTTGTTTTAGCTTTATGTTATGTTACAATAGTTTGTGGTTTATGCATAACAGTAAAGATATTATTTATAAAAGGATTTGAAGTACTGATTCACCCCTCCCCTCTCAGTACATTA
This sequence comes from Cryptomeria japonica, assembly GCF_030272615.1. Classification (NCBI taxonomy): domain Eukaryota; kingdom Viridiplantae; phylum Streptophyta; class Pinopsida; order Cupressales; family Cupressaceae; genus Cryptomeria; species Cryptomeria japonica. The sequence continues at coordinate 257,549,356 of NC_081407.1, read as the reverse complement.
GCTTTCCATATTGGACCTAACAAGCAGGATGATAAATCAGAAGATTTGCATGACAGTTTATTGGATAGAGGCTAAATTCTAAGTTTTCAATGACTAAGTATGACCAATTTTGAGGCGGACTGAGTTTTCACTAACTGACGATGACCAATTTAGAGGTGAACTGAGTTTTTGACAGCTAAGGTATAATAGTTTATGATACAAATAGAGTTTTGATCATTGAGTTTGTTTGTTGTTTTCTCTAGTTTTGGTATTCCAGTTTTGGTTTTAGGGATGAAAATACAGAAAACACGTAATATGAATAATAACTCCAATCACAACATGCAAACCCTATGGAAATTGGTGAGAGAAGAAAATCTTTTCTTGTAGACTTGGGTACACACCCAATAGCTAATCAAAATATGGTCGTTAAGTCTCATGCAATGGATTCTCAATGTCGTATTAGCCAACTCCAAATGCTAATGGGGGCACGAAATGACAAGTATCTTGGGAGAGTTACTATCTCTCTTGCACAAAGATTATCCCCCTTTCAGAGGTGAACAGGGTAGCTTCTATCTTATAGTTCTTAGTTAAGAATTCCATTTGAAATTACCCCTTGAAGTCATGCAAGCATGATTGAGGCCTATAGCCCGACAAGGTACCGAAACACATTGTAGTCACGTAAATGTGATTGAGACCATGAGACCCTACAAAATGTTTGATATGAGAGATCTCAAAGAGAAAACTCAAATAATCCCATCCTTTGAAACTTTAATCACTAGAGGCCTATTTATTATAGTGAGTTGGGATTCTCAGGTCTAGTTGTACTCACTTGGGTCATTCTCATAGGGTGGTTACATTTTCCCACTGTGACATGCCCGCTAAAGGTACACAAATCTCAAAACTTAGAAAAAAGCTTTGAGGGTCTAGATGTATGATTGTCCGTAAAAGACAAGAGAATACTCTCCTACCTCAGATTTTTCTGAAAACACAAAAGACAAATTTGTTTTTTAACCAGATGGCAATTTAAGTGCCTAATAATTAATTTAAAGAATACACAATGTTTGGTCGATTCTCTTTAGGCAACCTGCAAAACAAAGATATCAGTAGTTCGAGTTTATAATCTTTGGCAAACGTATGTTTAATGATTGAATTATTTGTCAAGAGGACCTACAAACATTAAAAGCCCAAGATTAGCTGCCAAAATAAATAAATAAATAAATCATCAAAAGAAAATTCTAGCATGCAAACTGTAAATTAAACTAATCTAACAAAGAATTTCCATTTTTTATGACTATCCTAGTTATGACAATTTTGATAGTATTGCACTTTGTCATTTATAACCTTTTAACCAGAGCTAATTTGGAAAATTCCTTCGGTGGAAATGTGGCCAAATTGGTTTTAGAGAACATATTAAAATTTTGTTTAGATCCAATGGTTCAATACAAAGTTATGCCCTCCGAACAAAGACCATTTTTTACTGTCACAAAAGAATAAGTAAAATGATAGTACTGCACTCTATTATTTCTAACTTTCAAACCTGAAATTATTAGGAAAATCTCTTCAGTGAAAATGCAGAAAACTTGGTTTTCAACAACATATCAAAAATTGGTTTAGATCCAATGATTCAATAAATAGTTATGCCCTCTAAAAGAGACCATTTTTTATATCACAGAAGAACAAGCAAAAAGAAAGATTTGTATTTGCAAATTTAATACATGTTTATTAGTTATAAAAATCAAACATTAAATTTGTTCAAGAAAAATTAGAAATCTTGTAGTCATGGGTTCGGACCCCACGATGAGCACCAAAAATGTGTGTGTGAAAAGTGGACCTGTATCTGTATCTGAAATACACAAGACTTCAATTAAGTTATTAGATGCATGGTTAGTAAATCAATAATCAATGAATAATAAACCATTACAAAGTGACCCATTGCCTTCTAGTAGATGTGAGTTTAGATTGCTCTCAGATTTCTAAGCTATCTAGTGACTAGACAACACCTAAACGAAGGATTTTTAAATCTATATGAGCATTAATATGAGCTAAATGGATGCAAGATTTAAGCTAGATATGCAAGATTAATCTAACATGATTTAAGCAATATATGAATATTTAAGCTAAATGATTTAAGCAATATGAAATAACAAATATGCAAATATCTCAATGAAAATTCTCAATGAACCTAGAGCGCAAAAACAACATAATAACAATATATTCTCCAAGATTTTTGAATCAAAGATGAGAGCCTAAATTTATAGAAAATTCAGAAAGAAATCAATGACTGAGATCAAATGATAATGAGCGGTCAAGATTTTCCAAGAGGAAGCACAATCCAAGTGAATTGATGTGATTGGATGCTTCTCTTGGTTTTAAAGGTAATTGAACTAAAATTAAGATAAAATCAGAAAAAACTGATTTATTCTCTACTTCATTCAAATTTAATATTTAAATGTTTTAATTGCTTTCTTTGAGATTATTCATCAATTTTTAATTTCTTTTTCAAGATTATCTCCAATTGATTTCTTTTCTAAATTTTTAATTCTTTTTTGTCAATTAATTCCTTTTTTGATTTGTTTCCCTTTTTGAAGATTTGTGCTCATAATTTCCAATTCCTCTTTCTTGATTTGTTTCCTTTTTTGAAGATTTATGGCAATTTTTATTTATTTTTCAAATTAATTCCTCTTTTTTATGATTTAATGGTAAATTGATTTATTTAATTAAATATGCTAGGATATTTAATAAAATAAATAAGATAATTGTTTAAAATGATTTACTTGGAATGATCAATTTATTAAATAAATATTTAATTAATATTGAGTAATTAATTTTACCACGTGACATTGATGATTTTAGAAATTAATTTTGTGCTCAAGATTTATTTAATTGTCTTTGGTTAGGACCTTGGTGACGTTGTCAAGATTAGGGGCTCATGATTTAGATGACCATTTTTAGGGTATTACAATAGGTACTATGAGCTTAGATACTAGGACATGTCGAAGATCAACAAACAGTACCTCCATAGGTCCAAGTGTAAGAGATACAAGGGCAAGGATGGGAGGAATAGGATCAAAATAGACATGGATAGGGATGGAAGAGATGGGAAGGATAGGATCTAGATGAGGTGGGTATCTTGAGGGCCTAGATACAGATCCTACATGGGCAGGTCTAGACACAAGCTATACAGATAACAGCCTTGAGGTAGTAGCTAGAGATAGTGATAGGGGAGTAGAATATTGAAATTCAGCATTATGAGAGAGAAGAGGAGGCTATTGAGCATTCACAGGTTATGCAATAGGGGTATGTGTCATTAAGCATGGATTTTTTCTTTAGAGTTGTTGTCTTCAAAATTTGATTCACCTCAACATCCTTATAATAAAATGATTCAAACTGTGGGCAGAAGAGATATTAAAGGGAAGGAAACTCTTAGGATAACATATGACAAGGTTTGATTTAACCTTCTACACTTCAGACTTACTCAGAGTCCAGGTTGGTATACCTTTGTGAACTAAATTCACACTTTCAAAAGATAAATCCATAGCAAACCAGTCCAGAAAACCAGTGGATCTAATCACCTTGAAACCAACTGAAATGAAGGAATGAAAATTATACTCATATTCAGTATTTTGATCTACAAAACATGCAATAGACAACCTTGATCTATACCAGTGCCTTTTTTAAGGTCACAGAGTCATCAAAATTCAAACAATACTCCCCAAACAGAATATCTCTACACATCCCATTGGCTCGGCTTCTGTTAATCCCTATATATGCTCATCAAGATTCAAAATATCCTATGAAGAATTTACTAGTAGAGGCGATCCCTGCATATTTAATTTCCCTCCTAAAGAGAAAAGCTAGCGAGCACATCTACTGAAAATTGCCTTACAATCCCCATTCAAACAAAATAACCCTGGATTATTTAGAATGAAACAATAAACAACTGCAAGCACATTCGAAGATGACACAAAGTTTTACTCAAAACCGATAGTCTGTATATTGATATATTTTCAAGAAAGTATTACATAAACTTTTGAGTATTCTCCGTTACACTTAGAAAAGCTCAGATAAATTTATGCAACATTTTCTTACAGTTCTTTTGCAATCTCTTTTCTCTTAGTCCTGGTATCCATTTCTAACAATATGGATGCACATAGCTTCGAACTTTCCTAGGAGAATTTGTTACCATTTTTTCTTCTCAAGAAGAAGTTACAAAACCTTTTGCAAAAATGGTTACAAGTCCTTTTCGACTTCTACAGCTCCTTCAACTTGCTATTCGGTTGCAACCTCTTTTAACTGTTCAGGAGCGCCCTCTAATTGCTTTGCATCCTGGATGGCATATTTTGTTGTCCATTCATTGTACACATCATCAGTGGGCTAAGTGAAATTAATCACTTTTGTCTTAGCCTTGGTCAACCTTTTCCAAGAATTTCTCTTCTTGTTGACTTCTAAATTAAGAAAACCATAATGAGACTTGATTTTCTCTATCTCCTGAATTGTCACAACAAAGAAGGAAGCATCATCTAGATCAAAAACTCCTTTAATTCTGGCTGACAGTTTGGCCTCTACTTCCTTGAGCCACACTTGTTTGTCCTTCAGTTGATCTGGCTAGCAAAAACTCTTGGGAGCAACTCAAAAACTTGATCAGTATACTCCTTTTTATACAAGTTAATTTTCCTATCAGCATTATCCACCCCTTCTGCTAATTTCACTAGATCCTTGGTGGTATCACAAGTGGATTTGATGATAGGATTGGCCCCTGGTTCATCATAAGATGCACAAATAGACTCCAAGCCCTGCTCTCTAGGCCTCCATTTGTCAAAAATAGGTGTCAGAATGGCTTTATCTCCATTGAGCTCATTCCTCATATCCAAAATATTGCTTATGTTATTATATAGCAATGAGGCACTCATTGTATCCACAAAACTTGAAATAGTAGCTCTTACTTTATCCTCATATTTCTTGGCATATAGAGCCTGAGCCTGTTTCAAATTCTCTAGCTCTTGAGGAGTAATCTCAATCATCTGGGAGCTGGAAGGTGTTGGAGATGGTGGGAACTCAATGATAGGGCTGCTAGGTGGAGGTCTTGCAGGAGAGGAGGAGATCATCAGTGTTGAAGACTCACCTTGATGGTATTGTCTTGTCAACTGGCTCTGCAACTTAGCAATAATGTTATCCTTACCTCTTACTTCCTCCTTAGCACTGTTATAGGCCTTCAGAATTGTCTCCAACTTGACTTGGAGGTCTGATTTTTCCTTGGCTTCCTTTTCTGCTACTGCAACACTAAACTTTGCAGTCTCTAACACAGTGCTAGCAGCTTCTACCACCCCTGTGCTCTGCACTCTCTTTACTATCATTCCACCAAGGTAGATTGACCCTTGGGTATCTTTGCTTTTCTTATTTTCATCTCTCTTGAGAGACCACATGACTAGTGCAGCATTATCCTTGCTGAAAGTGATTCCCTCCATGGGCTTAGTTTCTTTCCTCACTGCCTCTAATACAAGGGCATCTGCTATGTCCCACTCAGGGAGAATAAGCACCCCAACTTGTGCCACCATATATCTTCCTTGCTCAGGAGTGATGGTCTTAAATTCTTCCATCATTTCCTATTTTATTTCTTCCTCTACCAGAGCTGGATCTTTGCTAGGCTATTCACCTTTTCTCTTCTCGCATCTTGCATTGTATTTATCTATGTTTTGTTTCCATACAAACTGCATAAATGCTCCTGAGGTAACAAAATTGTTGTCAGCCAAGAAGTCATCACAGGCTTGCTTTATCTCAGGATCCAATTCCTAACCTTTAAGTTCAGTGGTAGTGATGTTCATTTCAGCAGCAAGGGGTTCTTCTGGCATAACCTCCTCTACTTCATCATATGTGTAGGCAATTTCCCCTAAACTACCCAACTATAAAAGTTGCTCAGCTGCTACTTGCTCATCTCCTATGTGGATAGGGGATTGGGATGGAGAGTACAAAGGTGTATCAGATTGTACTTCTTTTCCTACTCTCTGCTTTTTAGGGCTCTCTTGGATGTCAATGACATCTTGTATCTTCTTCTTTCCTTTGGAGGTAGAGGGCTCCCCTGTTGTAGGCATCAGCATACTATAACTAGATTTCTTGTGCAGTGTGCAATCACCAGGAGGGATTGCTTTGGTGGAGGCAGACCTACTTAGAGTCATTCTTGCCTTTTCAGGGTTGCTTTTGATCACAACTTCCCTTTTCTCCTTCAAGGTCTACATCACATCCTCAAAGAAAACAATTAAAAACTTGATTTTCTCCTCCAGAGGGAAAAAGCTAAACAATGGGTCATAGCTGGCATCAAACTGATGCACAAAGTCTAAGGCTTTCTTATAAGCCACCCATTTTTCTTTCCTCAGTTCCTATTCATCCAAATCAAACTCATTTCTAATGAGGTCCTCAGGAAACTGAAATTGATGGCGTCTTCCTCTGCACACTGCCCTCTTCCTGAATATGCCATTGAAGAAGTCTTCAGGATCTGCACACCTGGATATTGCAGTTGACAAATGATAGGGTTTGAGAAAGTCTTCAAAACAATTCCAACCTCCCTTGGTTATTATAAATTGATGGGCTATGGTAACCGTAGGGAAAATAGTCCCTTTACCCCTGCCTATTAGCTCTGCCTCTTGTACACTACCAATCTGTCTAAGGACTTCTGCAATTCCCACTTTGAGAGGGACCTGATAGGGCCACAAGAATGGAGTGCCTTTAAAACCAAAAACTCTGAAAATAATTGAGACTGGGTACAGATAAATGTCACCCCAATTATGAATAATCTTTATATTCTCTACAAATTCTTTTGGTCGAATAAATTCCAAAAGAACCTTGGGGATTCTTGGGTTCTCTGAGCAGAGGAGAGACCTAATCTTGGATGCAAAATATTTATCAAATTTTAAAAAGCTAGCATCCTCTCTATCCCATGACAACATAGTACTCCATAGTTGTACTAGCATCTTTTCTCCTTCCTTCTCTTTGATGAGGTCCAATCCACTGGCAAAGTAATCACCACCTTTGAACAGAAATAGATGCATAAGGAGTGAATACCATCCGAAAGGCCTATCCACCTTTCCATTTTTTATTCCTACTAACCCTCCATGGATAGCATCAGCAATGAAAGAAGCATAATCAAATGTTACTGCAAGGGAAGGATTTAAAATCTGAGCAATCATTAGCAAGTAATGATTGGGCATATTTGCTTCAGCATCTTCTCCCAAAACTTGGCAGAGTGACCAATACATTCCCTTAGCCCTGAGGGTGAACAAATTTAATGAGAAGGGCTCTTCTGTGTTGGGTCCTACAACTATCAACCCACCTATCTTCACAAAAAAATCCTTAAGAGGCCCACTCCTAAGGTGATTTCTCTATGCACTGTATATTTGAGCTAATGATTTAAAGTTTATGGGTTCCAGAAAATTTGTAAACTCATTGAGCCCAAAGGGACTTTTGAACTCTTCAGTATTAATTTCAATAAGGGCTTTTCCATTTATATCCCTAATGCTTCTTGTAACTGGATCATAATTAAGTGCAATTTGAGTTAACAGATCCATGTCCATGGATACCCCTGGAACTACCAACTTCCCTACATCTAATTCCTAGATGCTATTTTGTGGGGCTAGAGAATTCCTCATTCCAAATCCAACCTTGAATAACCCCAACCTAGATAATCTAACCTATGGATCTCTCAACCAGTTGCCCTTGTCATATAGCCCTTCTCCTATCTTCAAACGAGGAGCTCTAGACACTAACTCTTTTACTTTTGATGCCTGGTTAGTTGACAACGTCAACTACTCAAGAAAGTTATCACAAATGGCCCTCTCTTGATAATTAACCTTCCTAGAAAACTCTCTCTTAGGCGCCATTTTGAAAATGCAAGCAATCAAAATACTACCCCCAAATGGTTTTGCGATAACTCAAGAGCTTAATTAAAACACTACAAAGAAATTTCCACATAGGAGTACAAGAAAACCTGATTTTAGCTCGAAGGAATCTTCTCCACAACTGAATTAACTCGCTCTATACCTGAAGACAAAAAGCTTTGTATCTCCTCTTCTGCAACAATTCTTTTGAATAATACCTTTACTCAATCGACAGGAGATCATATATGGTACCCAGGGTCTTAACTGCAACATTGATTCTGCATGCTTTGGCCGTCCCTTCGGAATTGAATTCGTGAGAGAATTCATATTTTTCCTCCAACAGGCCACAACGTTCCTGCAATTCTTTCCTTTTGCTCTTTTTCTATTTCGTGAAGCATAACCTTTAGGCAATTTTGATAAGCGAAATCACGCCAACCGTCCGATCAAAAGAAACTTGATCGGTCATTATACTGACTTAATAGTCTTACCTTCACACTAGGCCCCACCTCCTTTTCACCATTTTGCAGACTTTATCTTTTGAGCACTTCTCCTTCACAAAATAGCACCAGACGTTAGATGGAACTCTAACCGCTCAGCATTTAACCCTCACTGGGACCACCGACATCTTTACTAACTGTGCCTTTACTTTGACTGCTAGCAGTTTTTCGCTATTTCACAGAGCTTAAACATCTATCAACTTCGGACTATGAAATAACGTGAAGCGTCCAATCAGATTGGAGAGGACCATCCTTTAAGGGAAACCCTTTATGCCTGCTTTGCTTACACCACTTTTTTATTGGTTATTGATTACCACGTGGAACTCAACCATTAGTTTTAGAAAGCCGTTCGAACCTAGTTTCACGTTGGCCACGTGTCTCTCCCTTTTACCATTGGTTACACCTTGGTAGGCCCTCAACTTCTTCTAAAACCACATGTCCAATGACACGTCACCATCTAGCTTGACACCTGGATGAACCTCTTTTACTTTCGCTATTTCGCGAAGCATATCTTTCAAGCATCTCACAACCGCGAAATAGCGTCGGTCGTTGGATCAAAACAAAGTCGATCCTCTTTTAACCTTATGTTTTATCTGTCTTTGGGGATGAAAAACCTTTTCGCCATTTCCCAGGGCATAAAGCACGAGCATCTTACCCTTGCGAAATCACGTGGGCTATTGGATTATTTTATATTTGCTCGGTGCTTAACCATCTAAACAGACTCCGGCAAACGTGGGCCCTCTGACTCAACCTCAAACACCTAGAATCTAGTCACTTTCAGAGCTGACATGTCAGTCTTTCATTAGCCGAGAGAAAACACTAGGTTCCAATTAATTTTTTACCACCTGCATATGCCAGGTCACCTCTTATCCCGTGGCATGACTCACCACCTGGGACCCACCTTCTTTTAACCCTTGGAACCGCCTCGCTGACTATTGTGGCCTCTGCCATGTGCAACCATCTCACTCTCTCTTTAGACCAGCTGGATTGTCTACTTGGAGTGCCACATCATTTCGCTACTTCGTGAAAGATAACTATCGAGCATTTTCATCCTACGAAACAACATGAACCATCGGATCAAATGGGACTTGATCGCCTTTTAGTCACTTTAGAAAATCCTCGCATGTAGGGTCCCACCAAATGCTTTCGCCATTTCGCGAAAGGTATTCCACTTGCAAGTTTAGGCTACGAAATAATGCCAGCTGTTGGATCTTGGACAAGATGAGACCTCTTTAAACCGGACCAAAATTGCCATTTTGAACGCAAAGCCTTTTCGCCATTTTGCGGGTCTTAAACAACATGCAACTTCGCCCAGCGAAATAGCGAAAACCATAGATCTTCCTGAGAGATGCGCACCACTTAGTGGGCCCGACAACATTATGGGGGAAATATATAAGGCATAAAATTTTATGATTAATTCAAATGACCACCTAGGCAAATGACAAGGGGGGACACTTTCGACAAACCTGAGACCCATTACTTAAGTGGATAAAGTAGCGAAGAAATAGAAACCAGAGGGTTTTTGATAACACATTGAGCAATTTTAAAACTAAAAACCCTAAACCCTTAAGACCTAACATAGAGCTAAAGAAATTGCTAGCATGTCTACTTCAAAATTTCAAAATCATAGCCAATTATGGGAAAGGAAAACCCATTTTTAAACAGTGATAACAAGAGTTGCACAAGAATCTCCCATTGGTCGAGAATATATGAGCCAATAGTGCCAACCAGATAGTTAGCAGGGAGTTTTACCATGACCTCACAGGTTAGGAGCATGAGGCATTTGTTGGCATTATGTGAACCGGTATGAGGACATAATGATATCGTATGTTGTCATTGATGTCAATATGTGATATGAAGAGAGAATCGACATATGTGAGAACCGGTATATATGCCAAAGTAAAGCAGTATATTTGTTCAAGGTGAACCAGCATGTAGTCATGGGAACCAACACATGGAAGCATTGTATGACTACTAGTTGGTAGGTAGTTTCCACTTCAAGATTTTTCGTTGGAGTACCTCAAGCCTGTGTGACTCAATCAATGATCTTAGTGTGATGAGTTAGCAATATAACAAAGAACAAACCATGTTGCCATGTCAGCCTTGTGTGCGTGAAGGATCTTTCATGAAGAAGTTTATCCCTATCTACCTCGAGAATGTGCGAAGTCTGTAAATGGTGATAACGTGTGATGGGTTATTAGCCGCCATGAAATCGGTGGAAAACAAATGATGGAGAATGTCTTGAGATTGGATCAAGACTGTTGCATTCAATACAGTATGATCAACCGACCTATCTATTGTCCTATAAGGTCGATGTTGTGATCCTTTTAGAGGTTGTTGGAAAAATTTGTGTGTGTGTATCTAAGAGAAGAGATACGTGATTCTTGCCAGACCAGAGGAGAGAAGTCATATCTATAGAGTGTAAGTGTAGAAGGTGAAGAGGAGCTTAAGTGGATTTGCATTGGCATTGAGTGTTATTATCAAGTCATTGATATACCTGTTGATCTTTAACAACTTCAACAATTGTGAAATCCCCTAATAGGGTAGCCTTAACCGGCTTGTTGAAAATCCTCTAACAGGGTAACTCGAAGCTACTGAGTCATTGATATCCTTTAGCTATTGAGTTCTTGAAATCCTCTAACAAGGTACCCTTAACAGGATTTAACCCTTAACCGGGTATTGTAGCCATCCCTTAACCAGGTGATCCCTAACAAGATCGGTTCCTAACAAAACCTATTGTATATGTCTTTAACCGGACAAGGCTTCTAACAGAGCAGACTTCTAAAGAGTTCAAAAAGAGCTTGTGGGTATTCATCCCCACCGTGGTTTTTCCCAGTTGGGTTTCCACATGAAAAATGTGTGTGTCATGTGTGATGCTTTCTTCATGTGATGTTATGATTGTTTTCTGATTAAGTGGTGATGCATGTTGACCCTACTATAATATGTACATCTTTGATGGTAGACTGCCTGTTCATGCATTAGGGTGAAATGGGAATGAAGAGTTAGATTATATGAGAAGATAAGTGTCAACCGGTCTTTGCTTGTCTCAGTTATACTGGGTTTTGCTAGTTGAACTCTATTGAAGGACCGGTGCTAATGTTTGTCTGTCAGTGCATAAGTGTTAGTTGAAAAATTGGTTTAAGGTTAATTTTTTACCTGTACTGATTAACCTCCCCCTCTCAGTACTGGTTTGGTACTATTCGTTCATCATTAAGTTATCAATTGGTATCAGAGTGTCCTCCAGGTCCTCTATGTTATAAGCTTAACAGCTTGAGTTAAAGATCCCAGTCAAATGATGAAGAGGGAAGGTCCAAAGTTTAACAAGGAAAATTTCAGTATTTGGAAAGACAGGATGAAGATATTCATCAAAAGAATGGGTGCTCAACACTAGAGCTATGTTGAGAATGTCTATGTTGCCCCTACCGGTACTCTCACTGATGACCAAAAGAGAGAGATAAAAGAAAATGGGCAAGTCATGGAAGCCCTAATTAGTAGTTTATCTGACATTGAGTTTATTGATGTTCAGGACAAGGTAAATCCTAAAGAGGTATGGGATGCTCTTGAAAATATCTATGGCGGTGATGAACATGTAAAATAGGCTAAGGAAGAAAGCCTAAGAGGGAAGTTTGAGGATATGAGGATGGTTGAAGGAGAGACCATTCAGCAGTATGGAATAAGAATCAAAACCGTTGTTGGAGATATCAAGAGTGTAGGTAGTAAAATAGAAGACTCCACTATGGTAAGAAAAGTCCTGAGATCCCTATTGTTGATCTATGCAATAAGGGTTGCTACCATTAGGAAGCTGAGATCGATAGACAAGACTAAGGTATCCTTGGACTCCATCATAGCAAAGTTAACAGCCTATGAGCTAAATAGTTTTGATGGCAGTGTTCAGAAGACTGAATCAACTTTTAAAGCTTCTTCTATACCATCCAGAAAAGGAAAAGAAGCTAGCACTAGTGGTGAACCAAGACAAAGAAGAGAAATGGATGATGAGGAGATTTTGATGGCATTTGAAGCTCTCCTTTCTAGGAAACTTCCTAAAGGAACTGGCAAATACAAAGGTAAGTTACCTTTGAAGTGCTTTTCTTGCAACCGGATAGGACATATTGTTGTAAATTGTCCTAATGGCGACAACAAGGACAAACCAGAAAGGTTAAAGAAATTCAAAGGAGGAAACCGGAGAAACTGTTTTGTGGTAGTTGATGAAGGTGTCACAGATGAAGAATTAGAGGATGAAGAAAATGAAGATATTGTATTTGTTGTTGTCAAAGAAGATGTGTCAAACAAGAAGGTTCTTGTCTCTCAGTTTGATAATTCCAATGAGTGGATCATTGACAGTGGCTGTTCTCACCATATGACTAGTGACCGGAGCAAGTTTCTCTCCTTGGAAGAGTATGATGGTGGTGTGGTTCATTTTGGCAATGATGCACCATATATGGTTAAAGGAAAAGGGTCCATCTCTCTGAATGGAAAGAGTATTGCTGAAAATGTGTATTGAGTTGATGGTCTCAGACACAACCTTTTGAGTGTTGCCTAGCTGAATGACAGTGGCCTCACTCTAGAATTCAAGAATGGAGTCCGCAGAATCAAAGGAAAAGATGGTGAATTGGTGGTCACCGGCATGCAGGCCAAAGGTAATCTATTTCATCTAAATGCAAACATAAGTACATGTCTTATGGCTAAATTTGATGATAGTTGGATATGGCATAGGAGACTCTGCCATGTAAACTTTGATAACATTGTAAAGGCTAGTAAGATCAAGGTAGTTAGAGGGTTGTCAGTGCTAAGCAAAACCACATAATACCTTGTGTAGAGAGTGTCAAATGGGGAATATTTCTTCCTCAACCTTTAAAGGTAAATCTTTCACTACTGACAACTTGCTTGATCTTGTGCATACTGATTTGTGTGGTCCTATGAAAACTAGAAGTGTGTAGGGTAATAGGTACTTCATGGTTCTCACTAATGACTGCCCAAGAATTATATGGGTCACATTCTTGAAAGACAAGTTTGAAGCCTTTGTGAAGTTCAAAGCTTTCAAAGCATTAGTGGAGAAGGAAAGTGATAAAAGGATCAAGTTCCTCAGAACTGATCAAGGAGGGGAATTCACTTCCAGTGAATTCAATAAGTATTGTGAAGAATTTGGCATCAAGAGGCAACTGTCTGCTCCCCGGACTCCATTTCAAAATGGCCTAGTAGAGAGGAATAACTGGAGTGTGGTTGAAGCAGCTAGAACCATGTTGATTCAAGGAAAGGTAGCTCACACCTTTTGGAGAGAAGCGGTAAGCACTGCAATCTACACAATGAACTAGGTACTCATCAAGAAAGGTAAGAACAAAACTCCTTATGAGTATTGGACCGGTAAGACACCTATGGTTAGCTACTTTAGGGTATTTGGTAGCAAATGTTACATCAAGAGGAGTGAACATTAGGGAAAATTTGAAGCTAATGTGATGAGGGAATATTCCTAGGATATTCCACCAAGAGTAAAGCTCTCAAGTGTTTCAACAAGAGGACTTAGAGAATTATGGAAAGTATCAATGTGAGAGTTGATGAAACCTCTGAGAAACTGGAGGAAACCGGTAGAGAGCAAGCTGTAAATGAACTGGTTGCAACCTTCTGGGAACCAGTTGTCAATCAACCAAGTACCAGTAATAGTGTTCCTGAACCGGTGAATGTTGATACTGATGAAGATGAGGATAAAGAGGAAAAGCAAGAAGAACCAATCAATACTATTCCTCAATACGTCAAGCTGAATCATGATCCTAAGCAGATCATAGGAGATAAGGATGCAGGAATCCTTACAAGAAGAAAGATCAGAGAAAACTCATGTATGATCTCTGAATTTGAGCCTAAATCATTCAAAGAGGCTCATAAAGATGAAGACTGGATCAAGGCAATGGAAGAGGAACTTGACCAAATAGAGAAAAATGGTACATGGTCCTTGGTACCCAGACCGGAGCATAAAAATGTCATTGGCACCAAATGGGTGTTCAGAAACAAGCTGAATGAGGATGGCACAGTGATTAGGAACAAAGCCAAATTGGTGTGCAAAGGATATGCTCAAGAAGAAGGAGAAGACTATGGAGAAACCTTTGCTCCTGTAGCCAGATTGGAAGGAGTTCGTATGCTTCTTGCATATGCAGCTTTTAAAGGATTCAAGGTATATCAAATGGATGTAAAATCTACATTTCTAAATGGTGTACTTGAAGAGGAAGTGTATATAGAGCAACCAGATGGGTTTTCCCTATCTGAAGATAGTGATATGGTGTGCAGGCTACATAAAACCTTATATGGTCTAAAGCAGGCACTTAGAGCATGGTATGAACGTCTACATTCCCATCTTGTGAAGATTGGATTTGAGAAAACAAGTGAAGATAGCAATAACTACTTGAAATCTGAAGGAGATCAGATCCTGATCTGTGAGGCTTTTGTTGATGACATTATCTTTGGTGGAGATGACAAGATGAGTCATGAGTTTGCTGATGAGATGAAGAAAGAGTTTGAGATGTCACTCATAGGGGAGATTAAGTTCTTCATTAGACTGCAGATCCAGCAGATGAAAGATGGAATCTTTATCACTCAATCCAAATATGTCAAAGAGGTGTTGAAAACCTTTGGCATGGAAGATAGCAAATCGGTTGGTACACCAATGGTGACCGGTTGCAAATTATCAAAAAAGGATGATTCCGCATTGGTTGATGAGAAGGAATACCGATCAATGATTGGTAAGTTGCACTATGTAGTGCATAGCAAACTAGATATTGCACATGCAGTTGGCATTACTACAAGGTTCCAGAAAAGTCCAAGATAATCTCACTTGGTTGCAGTCAAGCAGATTCTTAGGTATCTAAAGAGAACAACTGACTATGGATTGTGGTACCCATACAACAATGGTTTCAACTTGAAAGTATTCACAGATGCTGGTTGGGCAGATAATGTGGATGACTGCAAAAGGACAACTGGTGGTGCATTCTTTCTCGGTGGAAGACTGGTCTCATGGATGAGTAAGAAGCAGAGTTGTATCTCTCAGTCTATAGCAGAAGTGGAGTATGTTGCAGCTTTCATGAACTACACTCAAACAATCTAGATGAAGCGTGTATTAGATGGCTTCAAAATCTCTATATCTGAACTGGTAAGTATATTTTGTGATAACACAAGTGCTATCAATATTTCAAAGAATCCGGTTTTACATTCTAGAACCAAGCATTTTAAGCTTAAGTATCATTTCTTGAGGGAAAAGGTTTAGAATAAAGAGATTGCACTGGAACATGTTTCCAGTAAGGAGCAGTTAGTAGACATATTTACCAAGCCTCTCCCAAAGACTACATTTGTGTATTTAAGAGGTGAATTGGCGGTACTACCCCTTCAAGAGGTAAATTAAAAGTATTTGTTCCACATCAGTCAGGTATTGCATAGTCAAATTTTTTTTGATTGATGTGTTGAAGGATGCTACTCCTCAAGGGGAGCAACATAAGGGAACAGGGATGTTTGTGCCTCCACTTTGGCATTCTTGTCAAAGGGGGAGAAGAAGTGTAGCGGAGAAGATATCTGTAGAAATTGGGGAGAAGATGAGTTAGCAAAGAGATATCTTTGTATATTGTCATCAATGCCAAAGGGGGAGATTGTTGGCATTATGTGAACCGGTATGAGGACATAATGATATTGTATGTTGTCATTGATGTCAGTATGTGATATGAAGAGAGAATCGACATATGTGAGAACCAGTATATATGTCAAAGTAAAGTAGTATATCTGTTCAAGGTGAACCGGCATGTAGTCATGGGAACCGACACATGGAAGCATTGTATGACTACCGGTTAGTAGGTAGTTTCCACTTCAGGATTTCCAGTTGGAGTACCTCAAGCCTATGTGACTCAATCGGTGATCTTTGTGTGACGAGTTAGCAGTATAACAAAGAACAAATCATGTTCCCATGTCAGCCTTGTGCGCGTGAAGGATCTTGCATGAAGAAGACTATCCCTATCTACCTCGGGAATATGCAAAGTCTGTAAACGGTGATAACTGTAAGGAAGTTAAGTAGCGGAAACAACTTCCTACACTAACCTTGAGAGGAGGGTAATGCAAAACTTTTTCAGATCATTACAACAGTTACAGAAAATAGAAATAGATATAATAGCAATCATACCACAACACAGTGATTTACGTGGGGAAAACCCCCACACTCCAAAAGCAGCTCAATATTTTATTCAGCAATCAAAATAGATTACAACATACTTGCAGAGCAAGCTCTTTGCAGGAGTACCACTAATCAGAGATTCAGAGGCAACTCAATAGCCATAAAACTCTTACACACAACCTCTATCTCACACACCTCATAAATAGGAGATACAATACAGGAAACCGTCAAACGGTATTACAAAACCATGGGCTAAAACCACCCAATAAGGTGTAGCCGACCTTATCTCCCTTCTAGGTGCCCTATGACATGTTAAAGCACACATCAACACATGTCGCTCCCTTTTACAGCTCATTTATGTATCCGATACAAATTATTTTTCCTATTTCAGGAGTACAAACTTCCGGAGGCCATAACTTGAGAACCGGGTGTCCGATTGACAAACCGTTTGAAGCACCGGAAAGCTCGCGAAGTGCTCTAACACCTCGTAACACGCTGCACCAGTTACGACCACTTTTTAGGGTGTTTCAGAGCCTCTAAAGCCCCCAAAATTAAGTTTAAACATTTTATCGCACCCCTCCAAGACGAAAACTTTAATATCTTCAAAACTAGCTGTGACCTTGCGACGCAACTTTACCGGAATGCTTATCTAGCCAACCAGAAGCTTCAGGGAGAGTTTCGCACCATTTCGTGCTCAAATGAAAACTTACTATAAATAGTAACCTCGCATAAATGCAAGGTTGAGACACCATTTTTCCCAACAAATCTCCCACTTGTTGAACACCTTGCAGGAGCGGAAGGGAATGTCAACACAATGAATCAATTGCTAGGGGCCATAAGGCCCATAGACTCTGAACACCATCTGAACTTCTCTATGCTCACAGCCTTAGTTAAAGCATCTGCGACATTCATCAAAGTTTCCACCTTAACCAGCTTCACCCTACCATCTTCGACCATATCTCTAACAAAATGATACTGAACATCAATATGTTTGGTCCGGGCATGAAATGTCGGGTTCTTAGCTAGGCTAATTGCACTCTGACTGTCACAGTAAACTGTCACTGCACCTTGTTTTATTCCAATATCCGAACACAGTCTCTTAAGCCAAATGGCCTCTTTACAAGCATGAGTAGCTGCCATATACTCTTCTTCAATAGTAGATAAAGCAACCACAGCCTGTCGCTTACTCATCCAACTAATTGCACCACCAAACAAAGTAAACACATAAGCACTGGTGGATCTTCTGCTATCAATATCACCTGCCCAATCTGAATCCACATAACCATGGATATCAAGGGAAGTCATGTCTCCAACTGAATTACCATGATAACACAAAGAATACTCTGAAGTACCCTTCAAATATCTGAAGACTCTTTTGACTGCATCCCAATGAACTCTACCAGGATTAGACATATATCTAGAAAGTACTCCCACTGCTTGGGCAATGTCTGGTCTAGTACAGACCATAGCATACATCAAGCTTCCAACCGCACTCTGGTAAGGCACTCTGCTCATGTCTTCCATCTCCAATGGGGATGTAGGACAATCTAAAACAGATAGTTTCGTTCCAACTATAAAAGGAACACTCAATGGTCTACAATTCTGCATGTTGAACCTCTGTAACACTGAATTCACATACTTACTCTGCCCTAGCCATAGCTTTCTGTTCACCCTATCTCTTCTAATTTCCATCCCAAGAATGTGCTTTGCTGCACCAAGATCTTTCATTTCAAATTTAGCAGTGAGCTGAGACTTCAGTTCTGAAATCATACCTTTCTCTTTACCAATGAATAACATATCATCAACATACAATGCAATGAATAAGAAATGATCACCGTCAGATTTATAATAAACACAGTGATCTGATTTAGAACGTTCAAATCCCAAACTCAACACATATGTATCAAATTTCTGGTACCACATCCTAGGACTTTGTTTGAGGCCATACAAAGATTTCTTCAATTTACAGACCAAATTACTTTTGCCTTTCACCACATAGTGCTCCGACTGCGTCATATAAATATCTTCCTCCAAATATCTCACCGTAATCAACACCCTCAACCTGAGAGTAGCCTTTTGCAACTAACCTTGCTTTATACTTCTCAATGCTTCCATCTGAACCAATCTTTTTCTTGAACACCCATTTACAACCAACAGGTTTTCGTCCTTCAGGCAATGGTACAAGATCCCATGTATCATTCTTTTTCAAAGCTGCTATTTCTTCCTCCATAGCAATCTTCCAGGATTCTGCATCATTCATACCTAATGCCTCTTCTATAGATTTCGGTTCATCCACACTAGTATTCAGAGCAAAAATACATCTCCAATCATTAGGTGAATACCTTTCAGGTGGTTGTCTATGTCTTGTAGACCTTCGAACAAGCTGAGTTGGAGGTTTTTCCTCCTCTTCTGAAGATTCAGAGCTAGACGAGCTCTCCTCAACTTCTTGCCTATCTAGGGGTCTTTTTTCAACTCTTTCAGGTGTAGAAGGAAGTTGAATCACATCTTCTTTTTTAGTCTGTTCTGGCTGCAATGTAACAGAAGGAGACTTAATTTCTCTAAAAATAACACTTCTACTGTGAATTACCTTTTGTGCAACAGGGTCCTAAAGCTTGTATCCTTTCACACCATAACTATACCTGATGAAGATACATTTCACAGCCTTGTTCTCCAACTTTGTTCACTTCTCCTTTGGCACATGTGCATATGCCTCGCAACCAAAAACTCTAAGATGTCTCAATGAAGGCTTGTGACCTGACCATGCTTCCATAGGCGTTTTATCAACAAGAGCTGATGTAGGAGACCTATTAATCAGGTAGCAAGCAGTGGCAACAGCTTCAGCCCAAAACTTTTGTTCAAGACCAGCACCACTCAACATACTCCTAGCCTTCTCCATCAGTGTCCTGTTCATTCTTTCTGCAACTCCATTCTGCTGTGGAGAATACGGAGTTGTCTTCTGCCTGTTAATTCCACAGTCTTTACAAAATCTATCAAAATCATTAGAGCAAAATTCACCACCATTATCAGTTCTCAAACATTTTATTTTCTTTCCAGTCTGCAACTCAACCATTGCTTTAAATTCTTTAAAACGACTAAAAACTTCAGATTTACTCTTTAGAAAATAAACCCATGTCCTTCTACTAAAATCATCAATAAATGAAACATAATATGTGGATTTTCCAATCGAAGAAACATCTACTGGACCAAACACATCATAATGGATAAGATCCAAAACACCACAAGTTTTATGAGAACTCGAGTAAAACTGAACGCGGTTTTGTTTTCCATAGATGCAATGCTCACAGAAATCAAAGTCAAGATTACAATCATTCAAACCTTCAACAAGGTTTTTATTTTTCAAGGTCCTTAGACCCTTTTCTCTAATGTGGCCAAGTCTCTGGTGCCATAACATAGTCTTCTCTGCAGGTAACTTTGCTTCAGATGAAAGAGCACCCTTAGGTACCCAAAAACCATTTCCATCTGCTGAAGGTGAAACCTTCAAATCTTCCAGTGAAGTATCCGCGGATTTACTTTTTACAGAAGTGCTGTTACACTCAACAATGTATGCTTCAAGCTTATACAAAGTGCCAAACCTGACACCTCTAGCAACTACCATAGCACCCTTAATCATCTTACATCCTGCTTCAGAAAAGACTACCTGCACACCTGCATCTATCAATTTGCTCACAGATAACAGGTTTCATTTTAATCCAGGGATATGCAGCACACCATTAATCCTTTTTATTGTACCATCAAAAAACCTGATTCTAACTTTACCTCGACCAACAATGTCTAGATGTGAATCATCACCCAAGTACACCTTACCTCCATTAAATCCTTCATATTCAGAAAACCAATCTCTATTGGAAGTCATATGAAAAGATGCACCTGAGTCAATTAGCCAGGCATCATTACCTACATGAGTCGCCAAAGCCGCAATAAATGCATCGCCATCTTCCTTGTCGGACTCAGAATCAGAATCGAACTTTTTCTTTTTCTTCTTCTTCTTTTCTTCTTTGCAGTCCTTACGGATGTGACCTGGTTTACCACAGTTCCAGCAAATGACTCTGGACTTTCCAGGAGATTTTGATCTCCCTTTGGATTTGGACTTGTCGCGCTTCTCATTCTTCTTGCCTTTCTCCTTAGGTCTTCCATGAATGGTTAGGGCTTCCTTTGAACTGATGGATACCTTCCTTCGCATCTCTTCACCGAGTAGGGCACCCACCACGTCTTCAGATTTCAAAACAACAGAAGTACTACCGATAGCCATAACAAGAGAATCCCACGAATCAGGCAAAGAACAAAGCAAGATCTGACATTTCTCCTCCTCGTCCATCTTAACACCGACGGATACTAATTGAGCCACCAACATATTGAATGCTTCCAAGTGGTCTGCAATTCGTCCACCCTCTTCCATCTTCAAGGAATACAATTTCTTTCTTAAGAAAATTTGATTTAATAAAGATTTCACTTGATACATCTCACCAAGCTTAGTCCATAGCTTCTTTGCAGAGTTCTCTTCATGGACATTGATTAGAACAGAGTCTGCCAGGCACAGTCTGATTAGACCCTTGGCTTTTCGGTCCATAACATCATACTGAGTTGCCGCAGTAGGATCTGAGGGCCTTTGGACATTCGCATCAACAGCATCCCAAAGATCTTGATCTATTAGCAGATCTTCCATCTTCAGCTTCCACATCTCAAAATTACTTCCATTAAATTTCTCCACCTCTATTCTCCCTGACGAACTCGCCATCTGAATATTCCTACAACAAGATCAAAAAGTGTCTTCTGCACAAGCTCCCACTCAAATCTAGATTAGTTCAAAAAACCCAACTGCCCACAATTGAAACCAAAGGTGATCAGGCTCTGATACCACTTGTAAGGAAGTTAAGTAGCGGAAACAACTTCCTACACTAACCTTGAGAGGAGGGTAATGCAAAACTTTTTCAGATCATTACAACAGTTACAGAAAATAGAAATAGATATAATAGCAATCATACCACAACACAGTGATTTACGTGGGGAAAACCCTTTCGGGAGAAAAACCCCACACTCCAAAAGCAGCTCAATATTTTATTCAGCAATCAAAACAGATTACAACATACTTGCAGAGCAAGCTCTTCATAGGAGTACCACTAATCAGAGATTCAGAGGCAACTCAATAGCCATAAGACTCTTACACACAACCTCTATCTCACACACCTCATAAATAGGAGATACAATACAGGAAACCGTCAAACGGTATTACAAAACCATGGGCTAAAACCACCCAATAAGGTGTAGCCGACCTTAGCTCCCTTCTAGGTGCCCTATGACATGTTAAAGCACACATCAACACGTGTCGCTCCCTTTTACAGCTCATTTATGTATCCGATACAAATTATTTTTCCTATTTCAGGAGTACAAACTTCCGGAGGCCATAACTTGAGAACCGAGTGTCCGATTGACGAACCGTTTGAAGCGCCGGAAAGCTCGCGAAGTGCTCTATCACCTCGTAACCCGCTGCACCGGTTATGGCCACTTTTTAGGGAATTTCAAAGCCTCTAAAGCCCCCAAAATTAAGTTTAAACATTTTATCGCACCCCTCCAAGATGAAAACTTTAATATCTTCAAAACTAGCTGTGACCTTGCGACGCAACTTTACCGAAATGCTTATCTAGCCAACCAAAAGCTTCAGGGAGAGTTTCGCACCATTTCGTGCTCAAATGAAAACTTACTATAAATAGTAACCTTGCATAAATGCAAGGTTGAGACACCATTTTTCCCAACAATGACATGTGATGGGTTATCAGCTGCCATGAAACCGGTGGAAAACAAATGATGGAGAATGTCTTCAGATTGGATCAAGACTGTTGCATTCAATATAGTATGATCAATGGTCAGGATTGAACCATTTGAATTCCTTAACCTAACAGGTCTAGGGTTTAGGGTTTATGCTACCAACTTGTCTGTTGTCCTATAAGGTCAATGTTGTGATCCTTTTAGAGGTTGTTGGCAAAATTTGTGTGTGTGTGTATCTAAGAGAAGAGATATGTGAGTCTTGCCAGACCAGAGGAGAGAAGTCATATTTGCAGAGTGTAAGTGCAGAAGGTGAAGAGGAGCTTAAGCGGATCTGCATTGGCATTGAGTGCTATTATCAGGTCATTGATATACCTATTGATCTTTAACCACTTCAATAGTTGTGAAATCCCCTAACAGGGTAGCCTTAAATGGCTTGTTGAAAATCCTCTAACAGGGTAACTCAAAGCTACTGAGTCATTGATATCCTTTAGCTATTGAGTTCTTGAAATCCTCTAACAAGGTACCCTTAACATGTTTTAAACCTTAACTGGGTATTGTAGCCATCCCTTAACCAAGTGATCCCTAACAGGATTGGTTCTTAATAGAACCTATTGTATCTATCTTTAACCAGACAAGGCTTCTAACAAAGCGGACTTCTAAAGAGTTCAAAAACAACTTGTGTGTATTCATCCCCACCGCAATTTTTCCCAGTCGGGTTTGTACGTGAAAAATGTGTGTGTCATGTGTGATGCTTTCTTCATGTGATGTTATGATTATTTTCTAATTAAGTGGTGATGCATGTTGACCCTACTGTAATATGTACATCTTTTATGGTAGATTGCTTGTTCATGCAGTAGGGTGAAATGTGAATGAAGAGTTAGATTATATGAGAAGATAAGTGTCAACCGGTCTTTGCTTGTCTCAGTTATACTGGGTTTTGCCGGTTGAACTCTGTTGAAGGACCAGTGCTACTGTTTGTCTGTCAGTGCATAAGTGTTAGTTGACAAACCAGTTTAAGGTTGAGTTTTTGCTTGTACTGATTCACCCCACCCCTCTTAGTACCAGTTTGGTACTATTCGTTCATCATTAAGTTATCAGCATTTGGGTCAAAGAGTGGAGGTGTTATGGGACCTCTTAGTGGAGGATTGACCACAAGATCAGGAGGGGAAGGAATTTATAGTGCTCAAAGTTCTTTGAGACCATCAAGTTCTGAGGGTGGTAGCTCATTATAGCTCCACTCTATTTTGTATCAATGTACTTTGTATGATGATGTAGACACCTGAGGGTGATTTTATAATCATTATGATATTGGACATCATTGTAATATGACTTGCATTATTTTTTTATAATATATATGAGATGAGACCTATTCTATGCAATGACTATATGCATTTTCCTATGTGATTATATGATGATTATATGATGATGCAACATACGATGCAGTGATTTTATGATATTCATGTAATGTAATTATGTTTCTATATGGTTTCTATATGCTTTATGATGAGATGTGATGGATTATGTATGATGGACTATGATGGTTCTATGTGATCATGCATGACTTATTTTATATGTATACTTAGATTATGATGAATGCATAATGATGCGATATGGATTATGAATGTACCTAGCATGATTATGATTATGCTCTGACCTATGTGGATGCAATATGTATGTGTTATGATATGTTTTATACAGATTTGACATGTTGTGATATAATATGAATCCTAAATGTATGAATATTATATTTGGTATGTCATCATACTCCGTTAGATGATGTGTGAATACATGAGATTAGGGACACAAAAGAATCAAGTGGTGGAAGGTAATAGATGTGAAGGTGATGAGTTTCTTGTGCTATAATCATCATTGAGATTATTATAGAAAATGTTTGTGACCATCTAGATATGGGTTAAACCTATAATGCAAGTGTATCATTTGTGTGGACATAAGATAGTTGCAAACAAGGAATGCCCTTGTTCATACTAGAACCATGATTTCCTTAGTGAGCTTGTGTCATCATATCCTCAGACAAGTTGTAGTGTTACTAAGAAACAATTCACAAGTAGAAATCAAGTAACCATATCAAATCCCATCCAATCTATTCTATAGACATCCCTGAGAAGCATAAGGAACACGATACTAAAAAATCAAATCAAATAAAACCAAATACTTAATACTAACAACATTGAAATCCTCATGCTACATATATTTCTTGCCACAAATTTTTAAAATATTTCATTTGGTCACAATATTGTATCCTAACATAAATAGGTAGCACAAAGATTTCAAAATCATGCTAGAATATTAGTCTACCAAAAGATTAATTTTGTTAAAGCTCAAAGTTGCTCATGTCTCATCTAAGACTGACTCACTCCATGAAACCGATACTATATTGTGAAGAAAGATGAAAAAATTATTATGGATCAGCAATGCAAATGAACCTTTATTGTAAATCATCCATGAAAGTTTAGGAAGGTATGAAAAAGTGATGCTCCTCACAACATGAAATGTTAATTATCCACTTCCATCGCTAGGTCAAGGATATGCCCCCAGTTACAAATAGCACTTGATTATTATGGGTGAAACAAAAAAAGGTAAAAGTGTATTGTAGAAGACGAAATGACCCTAGGTAGAACAATACCAAGCCATGATAGGGATGGGAAAGTTATTATGATATGATAGAATGTGAGTGTGTGTAAATAGAAGGGATGATATGGATCCTTAAGGAGGGAGGAGAAAATTCCCTACACATGGTGTCGATAACCCAGTTTTCACCATGGTACTTGCCCAGGGCACCACCGAAGTGGTTTTCATTGTTAGAGAAATTTATTTCTCTTTACTTTTTTAATTTTTTAATTTTTTTGTATCACACAAGATGCCTATTTGCCAATTTTTCATCAAGATGATAATTTTATTTTATTTTTTGTATTTTTTGATATTTTTAAATTTTTCTTGTATTTTTTATGGGATTCTCTGAAGAGATTATGTGTAGAACCTATGAAGGTGCATGTTGTTGATAGGATCATCTAGTGGTTCACCTTCAAGAATAGATAAGTGATATGATCCCAATCCATAAACTATTGTGACAATGTAGGGGCCAAGCCAATTTGCCTCAAACTTGCCCTATTTCTCTTAATCTCATTGATTCTTAGGGTTTTCCCTAAGGACCATATGTATATGTGTATATATGTATATATATGTAAATGTGTGTATATGTATATATATGTATAAGTATGTATATATATATGTGTGTGTGTATGTATATATGTATATATGTATATATATACATATATATATACATATACATATATACATATACATATATATATACATATGTATATATGTATATGTATACATATGTATATGTATATATATATGTATATGTATATATATATATATATATATATATAAACTTATAGAGGTGGGGATGGTAGAGGTGGAGGTGGTAGAGGTGGTCGTATGTTTGGTGCAGGTGGGGGTGTAAGGAAAGGTCTAGTGTTAGCTATTGTGGGAGGGATGGAGGATGATAGGCGACCTGCCCAGAGGAAGAGATCTGACATTCTACCTCCACCAGCACGTCAGACAGGGATAGGTGTAGCTAGGGCCATGACACAGGTACTTGTTTAGATCAGGTTGTTGACCTACCAATAGGATGCTTGGATTAGGGTGCTACAAGTCTCATTGTAGGATCTGCAAGCATAGATGCTAGCATAGCAATGATAGATTACACAGTTGCAAGCAGAGAGGTATACAACAGAAGAGTGTCAGGGTTGAGAAGAGGCCCTTGATAATAGGATAGAGAGAGCCATGACAAATGTTCTTCTCTAGGACACACTGAGGTGATGAATACTAAGAGGGGGGGTGAATTAGTATACAAAAAAATACTACTTAAACCCTTTAATAGTCTAGCCGTAAACTAGTAAAACAATTTAGCAAACAAACACACATGCAATCTAAATAGCAAATAATGCATTCACCCACAGAAGCACAATCACCATAACACGAGATTTTGACATGGAAACCCAAATGGGAAAAACCATGGTGAGATAAACCTCACAATAACTATCTGCAGAATAGTAACTAGATTGGTTAAGGTCAGACCGGTTAAGGTCATACAATGTTCTTTACCAGAATAGATCCTATTAGGAATCTCAATCTCTGTTAGGAGATAAGTCTGATTAAAGACTACCTTGTGAGAGGATTTCAGATCCACAAATGTGAACCACCTTGTTAGAGGATTTACAAAGGCTTTTCTAAGCCTACCCAGTTAAGGGTTTCTAACTTGTTAAAGATGTGAGTAATCAACAAGTGAACGATCTAGCAAAGGGCACAGTCTACTTGATTAGATCCATTGTAGCTCATAGCTAATGCATTTCAACATTACTTCAGTCTTTAGTAACTTCTTACTCTGTTACAACTCATAGAATTGATCTTCTCAGTTAAGATCGCACATTTAAGAGCTCATCAACCACCACAAACCATATCAGCTACACACATATATTAAAGCCCAAGAGATGATGTCCTTAAAAGGAATCTGATTTCATGTCGGTCCAATAGGATTACATTGCAAGTTCCTAGGTTCATTGTATCTAGACACATTTGGTAACACAACACAAAATCACTGTCAAAGTGTCGGTGGATGGTAACTCATCACAAAAGTATACCAGTTGGTAACTCATCATAGAGTATTACCGGTTTTTTCCAACTTTTCGGTTATCGATTGGTGACTCAGAGTAATACCGGTTTAACAGATTACCGGTTGACCAAAATTGAAGACTGGGAAAAAGGTAACTACCGCTTCTGGCTCCTTTGCTCTGCTCCACTTGAGATCATTAAACCACTTGATCTCATTATGCCGCTTGGGTCTTTATACCGCTTGAGATCAGTAAACACTTTCTGCATAACAACAGTAGTCTAAAGACTACAACATGATACCAGTTTGGAACAATTACTGGTTGAGCATAATTCATACATTCTCAAAGTGATCTC
Source organism: Cryptomeria japonica (assembly GCF_030272615.1). Lineage (NCBI taxonomy): Eukaryota > Viridiplantae > Streptophyta > Pinopsida > Cupressales > Cupressaceae > Cryptomeria > Cryptomeria japonica. Next base: position 257,522,096 of record NC_081407.1, on the reverse strand, counting down.
ATAGCAAGTGTGTGACCATCAATGACAATCACAACATACTCAGCAAAATGCCAACAATCTCCCCCTTTGGCATTGATGGCAACACTTAGGAAAAATTTTGACATCTAAGTGTTTTACAACAAAATCATGCCATAAACAAAATTACTCCCCCTAAGCATATACACTATCCCTTTTGTAGAAAATACAATGTATACTACTTCCTTACTGAGATACAGCATTCATCAAAATTTTAAATACAAAATATCACTCCCCCTTTGCCAACAATGACAAAGTACAGATGAAAAACCCCTGTTCCATTAGCATTAAAAACCAATTTCAAAGTTTATGACAATAAAGAGTGAAACTTGTCAAAAACTGATTTAAAATCCTATATAAATGTCTTCATGGATAAAGACCATGATTCAAGCAATGAGGTAGCAACCTCATTCTCTGTTTGCGTCTGATAAACCTACTCCTCCATGGCATCCATGGTACTCATCTCTTGAGTAACCGTTAGGGCATCTATATTGAGGTAGCATTTCTGGAGAATTTGCAGTCTTGGCAGTAGGACCAGTTGAAGTTCCTACAAATTACGTGTTCAGTTGCTTATCTCTACCTCTATTCTTGTAGACTGAAGTTGAAACCAGTGAGCAGTTTGTCCATATGTGGAGAAGGAATCATATGGCATCTTGAAGGTGCTAATAAATGACTACATATCAGATTCCAGTTTGTCCTTCTGAGTGAGCACATTATCACATAATAAATGGGGTTGAAAAATCTTGTTGAGTAGTAGATTACCCTCATTCATTGCATGTCTAATGTCCTTTTGCACCTTCTGTAGTTCTGACCGAAGCTCATTCAACTTCTTCACCAAGGCAATGTTCAGAGCCTTTTCATGCTCCTTTTTGGCATTTGTTTCTAGAACTTCTTCCAAGATTTGGACCTGGTCTTCCATAACTATACATAGAAGTTTTAATTGGGCAAGTGAGGAATTGGTAATGGGGAGGTTTGTACTAGGTATCAAATTGGTGAGTGTTTCCACCGCAGTTTGGATAACATCTTCCTCCTTTTTCCTCCTTAGAGCATCCAATCACTCTTGAGCAAGCTTAATGCTCTGCAGTAGCTTCAATTCATTTGCAGACTAGAGGTCAATAGGATTGGTAATGTCAGCTGGTTTGGCTTGACTACTGATTGCCTTTGGAGTCTCCATCTGAGTTCTCTATGCCACTTCTTCTTTCTCTTTGGCTCTTTTCTTGTCTTCTTCTACCTTCTTTTTCTCTTCTACTTTCTGCTTCTCTTCCTCTTCATCCTTCTTCTTCTTCTCTTCTTCCTGCTTCTTTTTCTCTTGCTCCTTTCTCTTCTCCTCTTCCTTTCTCTTCTCCTCTTCCTATTTTGCTTCCTTCTTCTTCTTTTCTTCCTCTTGTTTTTTCTTCTCCTCTTCCTTTTTCTTCTCCTTTTCTTGTTTTGTTTCCTTCTTTTTCTTTTCTTCCTCTTGTTTCTTCTTCTCCTCTTCCTTTCTTTTCTTTTCCTCTTCTAGTTTCCTCTTCTCTTCTTCCTTTCTCATTTCTTCATCTTGTTTCTCTTTCTTTCTCTCTACCTGTTTTCTCTTGTCTTCCTCTTGTTTCTCATTCTCCTCTTCTTTTCTCTTTTCTTCCTCTATCTTTTTCTTCTCATCCTCTTTCTTCTTTTCCCATTCTACCTGTTTTGTCTTTTCTTTCTCCTGTTTCTTCTTTTCTTCCTCTGCCTATTTTCTTGTCTTCCTCTTGTTTCTTCTGACCTTTTGTTTCTACTGGTGCATCCGGAGTAACATTGTCACTGTTTAAGGCATCAACATCAATCAATTCCATTTGAGTGGTGACCAGTTCTCCTTCACTATTGTATACTTCATCCAGTTGAGTGACTTCTAGTTCTTGCTCTGCTTTCCTGTTAGCTTCAGCCACTTCATGCAATCTTAAAGCAAATTGAGCAAGGGAGTGGGTATCTTTGACCACTTTCAGAACTTTTCCTTCCAATAATAGGAGTCTTCTTCTTCTCATGAAGAAGAGGCCCTTATATCTCTCCACCACTTCATATAGTTCAGTTTTAGGCACATCAGGAAAGTATTGTGCAAATACTTCCTCTCTTATTTCTTGTTCCTTTTCTATGGCAATGCACCCCTTGTTGTCTAAAGAATTATACAAAGAATCAGCTGTCTCAGACTTAATTTCTGGAGGCCACTGGTCACTAATACATAAATAAGTGATAACTTCTTGTTCAACTTCTTTCTTTTCATCATCATTAAAATCATCAAAGAACTCTTTCAAATCACCAAGTACTTTTCTTCTAATATTCTTAATTGTTCTTTGACAATGTGTCAAAGGTTTGTAAGAGGAAATATCAATATTTACCGGTGCAGATGTTGTCGGTTCACTCTTTGTCTTTTTCCTCATTTGCCTACTCTTCTTAGGTTGTTCATCAGACATAGTGTCCTCTGAGTCTGGTGTATTGCTTTTTGTCTTCTGCTTCCTCTCAAAGACTTTGGCAGGTGCTGCTTCCGATTTCTTCTTTACTGGTGACCGCTTGGTCACTTTGGGGCTTGCTGTGGTAACTGGTGCTGATGCTGAAGGTACTACCTTTTCCTTCTTTACTGAGGGTTCTTGAATAGGTGTAACCCTTTCTAGATAGGTGTCGGTTCTCTTTTCTTTTGGATCAAGAGGCGAGGCAAGTAGGGTAGAGGCATATCCATCCAACATATCATACATTACCTCATATCTCATTGGTTTCACTTCTTCTTGTCTAGGCTCAACCGCCTCCATTATGCACTCATCAGCTTTGATGGTGAAGCAGATGTCCTCCTCATAATTTTTGACTATATCACAGGATATTATTACTCTTTGATTCATTTTGCATCTGAACTCATCAAAGTATTTGTTTAGCACTTCCGGATAGCCTATTCCAACCGCTTGTAGGCTTTCCTTTATTTGCTTTGTCACTAGTTGGTCAGCAAACCATTGAATATCACCTACTCCAGGAAAGTAGCCTTGGAAGTAAAAGAACAATCCAACCAATAGTTGTCATAACTTAAATTTCAAGGCATTATCCTATTTGATCGACTTGAGGTTCAATAGAAGTTGTCTTTGCATACCAGTGCACAGATCAAACGATGCATCTTCCTTGATCATCTTGTGGGTGGAATTTACCACTGTAGTAGAGACAGAGTTGATTCTACTGGCATGGAACATCTAGTATCCTATCAGCATACATGCATATTTGACAAGATCGTCCTTGATTGAATTGACAGTCATTCCCCGTGAATCGCTCACAGAACCGATGAGCTTGGTCATTTCTATCTTGCTGATCTTCCTTAGGGCTGGCACTTCACCGACATTGTAGAAACCAGTGATGGAATGAATCACTTATGGTGTAATATTGTGCATTCGCTCTAACTACATCTTATCACCGTGTACTCTGCTCAGAATAATTTGAATGTGATCATCCAAAAATTCTTCAAGAAAATAGGTTGCGTTGTGAAGTTTCTTCTTTTCCAGAATGCTGAATTCTGATTTAATCTTCTTATCCTTTCTGCAAAACAGACTCAACTGGGAATGGATCATCAGAGATCCTAGGTCTTCAATCTTGCAGTCAATAAAATTTGAAATGCCTTCTTCCACTATGACACCAGCGAGTATTTGAGATAGGGCATTGTATTTTTCCTTCCGTTGAATGAAGTCTATCGAATCAACGGGTGCACTAGAGTTGTCATGTGATGTTGAAGCCATGATAAACAGAGAATTTTGAAAAATACCTTCGTAGATCAAAATTTAGGGCTTCGCAATTTGAACTTCACTACACACTCCTTCGGTTGCTAAAATACCGCTTTGCGTTCTACACTTCTCCAACATATGTTTGCTCCAGATTCTTCTTCAGGATTTTGATAAATTCTTTGAATCACAATGTAAATCACGTTTCTTTTCTCTACAATTGAAAACTTCTTTGCTCGAAAAAATGATAGTGAGAAATGATTTGAAAATTCCTTTTAAACAGATTCTCCACCTACCATAATAAATGCTCCACTATTAGGTCATAAACCCTAATTTTGCCTTATACCATTTTTGATCTTCTACCAATTTGACAGGTATCTCATACCGGTTAAGGTCTTTTACTAGTGTCAACTGGGGGTTCAAGATATTTCACCGTTTGCTCCCCCTAAGCTTTTCTGATGCTTAGTTTGTCTGTTCAGCGACTTCCACACTAGGTGCAGAAACCGGTTCTTCTTGAATCACTTCTTCTGGCTTTTTCTTCCAGGTTTTCTTCATATCTGCTTGAACAATTTCAACATCAATTTTTCCTTCTGGAGTGACTGGTATATCATCCGATATACTCTTTCTACTTCTGCAGAATCTTTTTGAATGACCCGGTTTGTTGCAATGATAGCAAACCATTCCAGGTGCTCTCCAAGGTCCATTATTCATGTTTCCATTCTTCCTTCTACATGTTGCAGCAATGTGACCATGACCATGGCAAATCATACAGATTGCTCTCCATCCAGTTGCCGCTTGATAGCCATCGCTACTTGACTGATGACTATAGGTATTAAACCGGTTTGGGTTCCGCTTCCCAGAGGGTTCAGGAAAAACTCCTTGATTCCTTTGAGGATACCTTCTGGTATTGTGCATGATAGACCTGCTTTCAAATGCTCTATGCCCAAACTTGTTGCATGCATAACAATTACCATTGAATCTATTGGATCTAGGCTTATCATTTAGATAATAAGAAAAATTATTGTAAGCCTTACTTCTACATACATTAGCAGTGTGTCCTTCCTTGAGACAGTTAAAGCAAACAGGTTTGAACTTTTTCTTACCTTTATCCTTTGATGTCAGTTGTTTCTTTGATGCTCCACTTTTTGTTCCAGAGGTCTCACCTTCCTCATATTCAGAGAAACCAAGTCCATTGGTATTCTTTACTGGTTTAGCTGATTCAAGCTTCTTCTCTAGCTTGACATAGCTCTTATTGAATTTGGCAAGTATTTCCTTTGACTCAGTGAGTTCTTTGGAAATGGCAGCATTGGATTCCTTCAAGGTTGCATTCTCAGAGATAGCCATGTTTAGTTCACCTTGCACTTCTTCTTTTTCCATTTTGCTTCCATGAAGACGAGTGGTAAGTGCACTAATCTCTTGCTTCAGCTTGGAGATCTCATGATCTTTGTCTTTTACCAGATCTTCAACTTTCCTCCAGTTCTCAAGCTCTTGACACATTCTGATAGTTAGGCCTTCAAGTTCCCTTCTTAGGTTGGCATTGGACTCATTTAGTTTTTCAACTTCTTGAATTAGGGCTTCCATGTCCGCTTCATCAGAAGAACTGTTTTCAATTAGCTCCATCAGTTTTTCAGCATGCTCTCTTCTTTTTTCTTGAGAGGCCTTATATTTGACCATAAGTTCATCATAGGCTTTCTTAGACTGAGTGAGCCGATGAGTAAGTTCCCTCATAGTGTATTCCCCCATATCACTTTCCAAGCGGTTAGACTTATAGAAAGGTTGGCTCTGATACCAATTGATGAATACTAAGAGAGGGGGTGAATTAGTATACCAAAAAATACTATACTTAAACCTTTTAATAGTCTAGCAGTAAACCAGTAAAACATTTTAGCAAACAAACTGGTTAACACACATGCAATCCAAATAGAAAATAATGCATTCACCCACAAAAGTGCAATCACCATAACACAAGAGATTTTGACGTGGAAACCCAAATGGGAAAAACCACGGTGAGATGAAACTCACAAGTAACTATCTGCATAATAGTAACCAGTCTGGTTAAGGTTAGACTGGTTAAGGTCATACAATGTTCTTTACCAAAACAGATCCTATTAGGAATCTCAATCTCTATTAGGAGATAAGTCTGATTAAAGACTACCTTGTGAGAGGATTTCAGATCCACAGATGTTAACCACCTTGTTAGAGGATTTACAAAGGCTTTTCTGAGCCTACCTGGTTAAGGGTTTCTAACTTGTCAAAGATGTGAGTAATCAACAAGTGAATGATCTAGCAAATGGCACAGTCTTCTTGATTAGATCCATTGTAGCTCATAGATAATGCATTTCAGCATTACTTCAGTCTTTAGTAACTTCTTACTCTGTTACAACTCATTGACTTGATCTTCTCAGTTAAGATCGCACATTCAAGAGCTCATCAACCACCACAAACCCTATCAGCTACACACATATATTAAAACCCTAGAAATGATGTCCTTAAAAGGAATCTGATTTCATGTCGGTCCAATAGGATTACATTGCAAGTTCCTAGGTTTATTGTATCTAGACACATTTGGTAACATGGGACAAAATCACCATCAAAGTGTCAGTGGATGGTAACTCATCACAAAAGTATACCGGTTGGTAACTCATCACAGAGTATTACCGGTTTGTCCAACTTTCTGGTTACCAGATGGTGACTCAGAGTAATACCGGTTTAACAGATTACCGGTTGACCAAAATTGAAGACTGGGAAAAAGATAACTGTCGCTTCTGGCTCCTTTGCTCTGCTCCGCTTGAGATCCTTAAACCGCTTGATCTCACTATGCTGCTTGGGTCTTTATACTGCTTGAGATCAGAAAACACTTTTTGCATAACAACAGTAGTCTAAAGACTACAACATGATACTGGTTTGGAACAATTACCGGTTGAGCATAATTCATACATTCTCAAAGTGATCTCATAGCAAGTGTGTGACCATCAATGACAATCACAAAATACTCATCAAAATGCCAACATGAGGGAGATACAATACTCAACCAAGGAGGCCGAGTATTATAGGTGTTTGTATGAGGATACAATCCCTCAAGATCATAGAGCTCCTAGTTATGTTGTAGTGGCGTCCACTCGATCCGGATGTAGTCATACGAGGATGAAGAGAAGAGGTGTTACGTGGCTAGCGCGACGTGATCCATCTGGTGGAGATCCAGGAGCTGGGATGTCTTTTGTTGGACCTTCTAACTAAGGATGTTGGCAAATGCACACTCCAATGAGACATTGTAAGTGATTGAAGGTTTTGTCATTGATGGCAACCTTACAATCCTATGACACTAGCAAGGCAATTTACCGGCACTAGCAAATACAGACTCTACACCAGCACAGAGACCGCCAGCAGTGAAAGGAAGCATACCGGCATAGAAGCCAACAGGAATTTTGTTTGTAATATATTTTGTTAATTATTTCATTGTAAGCTGACTTGGCAAGTTGTAAAATGAATCATATATATAAGAGATCATTGTAAAACATTTTGTAATAGATGGAAGAAAATATATACATGAAATAAGGCAGACCTATTATGCGAATTATAGGTTAAGGGTTTATGTATGAAGCAGAGCTATAAACTGGTACTGGATCTAGCATAGTAGATGCTACTTTGAAGCAGGACAAGACATTGGATTTATATAATCCATTTTTGTAAGTCAGTGAGACTTCCCATTTTGTAATTGAGCAGTGAGCTCTAGGCACTTGGCCTTCCTGCATGTGCAGGCCCCTCTTGTAGCAGTAATATTCTCTTATTGGCCAATAAGTGAATATTGTGGGTCACAAATCCTACCAAGTTTTTCCCACACCAGGTTTCCTCATTAAACTACTGTGTTATGGTGTGTTTTTCATGTGGTTGCGGTTATCTCTATTTATTGCATTACTTTCTATTTATCGGTATACTGTATTGATATGCTCTACATGTTTTAAGTCAAGAAAATCTTATAACCAGTCAGATACTGATTCACCCCCCCCCCCCCCTCTCAATATCTATGAGAATCCTAATAGAGGAGATAGTCATACCTGAGAGATTTGTCTTGTTGTATTGATCACTTTGTTGTACTGATAGATATGATACCTATTGTACATTTTGATATTTTTGCAATATATATGATATATGACATTGATTTTCTTTTATTCACATGTGATGTGTTCATTGATGATGATTGATTTATGATGCACATTATTTGAAATGATGATACTATGAGAATGATTAGGTGCTTAGATAATAATGATGTTCTTGATCTCTTAATGTTGATGTGAATACATGGCTTGTGAAGAATAGGTATTTGTGATATGCATTGCTATGTTTACTTTGATACAGGATGTGATGTTATTTGAATGTTATGATTGTGAGATGTATCTTGAAAATTAGATGTAAATGATAATGATAATGATAATGATAATTATATGAGACTAATGCAAGATTTAAAATTATATGCAACTTACTAAAATTTTAAGATGATATCCAACTACATGATCACTTTAATTTTGTCGTTGTCATTCCCGTTAGTCACTTTGTTTGTGCTCTTTTTGTCATCATTGAGATTTTGATATGTTAAAAATTAATACAAGCATCATGGTATATTTTAACCATAATGACCTAAGTATAACTTACATGATTTTTGATATTACAAGATGATACAAGCATTGAGGTATAATTGAACCACGATGACCTAAGTGTTGCTTGTGTAAAGAAGACAAGAGTTAGCCATCTGTATTTGCAAAATGGAAAATATCTTCAATGATATGTTTCCAATCATGTCTCAAAATAAATTTGCACCATACAAATGATCACCTCACAGACAGAAATCCAAAGAAAATATCAGATTCCTTTATTGCTTCTCTAGATCATTGCATCCTTGAGTAGCTCAAAAGATCTAATGATTCAAAAATCAAGATACAAATAGTCAAAAGTCCTTGCCAAATGTAATCAAATCATAATTCAAAATATATCATCCATCGTGTGTAATAGCCACCAAATCATAAAAGTAATAGCCTCTCCATTCTTCCTCTATGGCTGCATACAATGCCCATAGATCAGGTTCTTCTCCTTCACCCAATTCATTCTCATTATCATGCCATTAACCTTGGCATCTCAACTCATCATTCACCTTCAAGGCTTCCTCATTAGCCTTCTTCTTTGCTGCTATTAGCCTCTTCACAGGCCAAAGTACCCTCTTTTGCACCCTCAAGTGCCAACTCGTCACTTTCTTCTCTAGGTTTTCCAACCTCAACTTCATTTGTGCTTCCCAATGTTCATTTTCCCTTCTCAATTGCTCCCTCTCTTTTGCAAGTCTTCTTAACTTCTCATCAACCTCACCAAGTTCTTTCTTCAATCTACTCAACTCTTCTTCATCTATCCTCTTCCTCTCTTCTTGTTTCTTCTTTCTCTCATCTTCCTTTTTGCTTCCTTCCACCATCCAAGTATTATGTGAAAGCATTATGTTAGGATTCCCAAATATACTGAGAGGGGGGGGTGAATCAGTATCTAACCGGTTTACAAATTTTCTAACCTTATTAAGTAATTTGCATTCCAAAACAATGTACCAGTAAACAAGAATTAATGTAGTAAATATGAACAATAAACACAACATAGAAAGCACACCATAACACAAGGATTTTGGCAAGGAAACTCGGTGTGGGAAAAACCTCGATGGGATTTGTGACCCACAATATTCACTCACTGGCCAATGAATGGATATTACTTACAAGATGTGTGCCTGCACATGCAGGAAGGCCAACTGCCTAGAGCTCACTACTCAAATACAAAAGGAAGTCTCACTGACTTGCAAAATGGATTATGAGAATCCAATATAATGTACTTCTACAAAAACCATCTGCTATGCCAGGTTCAGTACCGGTTGAAGCTCATACAATAACCATAAACCTTTCTACAAGATTTACCTTAGTATTCTCTCTACATATCCATCCTATCATCTCTCTTCAAAATGATCTACAAGATCTCATACTTATATATGAGTCTTATTACAATATGCCATGTTGGCTTACAAAAAGATATTACAATTAAATACAATATATAATAAACAAAGCCCTCTCGGCTAGGGTGTTGGTAAACATCCTTGTCACTGTTGGTGTAGAGTTTGTCAGTGCCATAATATTGAAAGGTTTCCATCAATGAAAATACCTTCAATCACCTACAATTCTCATTGGAGTGTGCAATTCCAACACATTACACAACTCTCTTTCTGACCTTGTCAGATACATCTTGTCACTTATCTAGGATTCCTTCCCAGACCTTTTTATTTGCTCTGATACCATCTGATGCAGTGGGATCTTCCTGCTTAAGAACTCTCAAAGGTTCAGTCACTCATGGTGACACTCTAGAGGATCCCTCTACATGCTAGGTGAAACCAACTCCCCATTCCAACTTCTATTGATCATGATTGATCATCTCACCAATATGACTAAGATTGCACTCTCAAGGTTTTTTTTTAGTGACCTACTCACACCTTTGGACCCTAATAAAGGATAAAAACTTGACTCTTAAGCCTCTCCATAACCTAACACCAAGGTATAATCTTCCCCATTGCATTTGGAAGTCTTACAAACCCAACTAAACTCCAAACTAGGTTCTCAAGACAAGAAATGCTTAACACTGTCCTAATACCAGTTACTTGACAGTTACCAATTACCCCCTCAAGATGAGCACAAAACAATGATATACACTAATACCAACACTCAAGGAATTTTCAAGAACATCTAAGGTCTATTCACAACCCATAACATCCTCAAAACCAACTAGACTTAGCAAATACCCCTCCTTGTCTCATACTGTCCTTATCATGATAGTCTACTGCTATCTTTGGGAAAACCACCTATTTAAGCCCTCCTTTGGGAACTCCACTTGCACCAACACTTGGAAAGGGTTGTGAAAGACACCCTTCAACACTCCCCTAAGCCCTCCTATCCTTAACATGCTCTACCATAACAAACAAAGCCTTCTTCACTTGACTATGACAGTCAAATTGCTCCTGTGACAGCAACAATCATAAAAACCTCTTGCACGCATGTGCCAAAACCTTCATGGAACCCTGCACACACCTTGGAGAGGTAAACTACATCCTTGGCCTCATCCCTACCCAAAATGAGGTTTGGTTAATCAATGAAACAAAAGATATCACATTTATGAGGTCACGGGATACCCTAGTTCAAGGTTATGACAGTTTTCACTCAAATGCAAATAATTTTGATAAAAACAATAAAAATAAGTGCCACCACCTCCAAATAAATGATAAATAATTCCTCTATCACCTCTAAACAGGAAACTTACAAGATATAAGCATCAAAATTAACAAAAGATCTGTCTGTCACGTTGAAAACTCAAAAAATGCACATCAAAATATGGTTTTAATTGCTCCAAATGATTGTCTTCGACCAAAAACTCACAATATCCATAAATGTTAGTGTTTTACAATGTTTTATAGTGATGTGGCCTTCAAGACTGAACCATAAATACCCAAATACCTCTAACCACCTATTTTTGTCATTTTTTGCAATTTTGACAATAAAAGTTGCTCAAAAAGTTGTCATTTGACAAACAAAGTTGTCAACATGACCAACTTGGACTCCTAACTCTACGAACACACAAAAATGGTCTTAAGATGACCTTACAAACATTTACAACATGTTTTATTCCTCACAAACCTATTCTACCCTTCAAAACCCTATTTTAGCCCTTTCTAGGCTTAATTGCCAATTTTGACATTTTTACACTTTTTGACATTCTCATTACATTTAATTGCATTTATTGGCTCTAATGGCCATGATTACATTGTTTTAAGACCTTAAATGCCTTTTAGACTTCATTTCTCATTGATTCTCCATGAGGGCCTATCAGTGACCCTAGTGCACCTTGTCTCCATAGGTGCTCCTACACCACTATGGGCTTAGATTAGATAGACTAAAGATATGATGTGAGTACTGATAGATAGAGGAGATATTCTCTCACAAATAGCGCCCGTTGCCAAGTTTTCACCACTTGTTTTTATTACACTTTTTTATTTGTTTTTTATTGTTATTGAATGATGAAATATGTACTGCCATCAATTGATAAAGATAAGGCTAACTAGGACAAAATCCAGTAGTCATACTGATCTATGTCATTGTTTTTATTTGTTTGATGATTGATAAGAATGTCTGGTTTCAAAGAGTGATTACCCCATATAAGACCAATCTGTCTGGTTTCGATTGTACCTATCCCTGTATAAGACATGTTTGTTGTTGATGTTGATTTTGAGTGATGAATTGATTAACAAGACATGTGATTAGTTTGATTGTAGACTTTGAGAGTTTGCATGTTGTTGATCTTATTTGATGGATGGTCCATGCTTTCATGTTTTGATTTTAAATTTTTATTTGATTTTGTCATTTTTTTTAATTTTTTTTTTTGGACATTTTGATTTTTGGAGTTTTTTGGATAAGAAGAAAGATGTATTTGGTTGCTCCAATGTATAGCAAGACAAGTAACATTATGAATGGATGAATGAACTATTGAGGTGGAGATGAGTGGGTGAAAGATAGAGGTAGCTTATTATGAAACATGAAAGGACACATCAAGAGCTTTTTGAAATCGTGCTTTGCCCTTAGTTTTGATCAAGATCAAGGATGGAAAATGGGATATGGATAGAGATAGGATATGGATAGGAGAAAAAAGGTCATAGATAGTGAGGGATGATGGAAGAAATGAATAGTTAAAATAGATGGTATGGATTAGCATGAAGGAAGATCATAGATAGCACTGGATGAATTTAGATAGGGTAATGGATATTGGAGGAAGGATAATGGGAGATGTGGTATGAAGAATAGAGGGATGAACTTTTCCCCCAAGCATAGACGTTTCCATTTGCAAAAACCCAATATGTAAGATTGTCACAACATCTAACACCACCCGAATAATTATTCTTTAACTTTTCATAGATAGAGACCTAACCCACACTTAGAACCTCTAGAAAAATTCAACCGAACATATCTAGCGACTAGGAAGCATAGTCAAAAGGGAAGAAGAATCCTAAACTAGGTCAAGGTATTTATTCTTTGATTACCCATGTGTATGTAAGTGGGTTCATTTTGGCTCATATGATCATTGTAATCTTCAGAATCCAACGTGTCTAGCTACATGAGTTACGCTGACTACAAAAGAATCATGGATAGAGCCTCGCTACTAGCGAGCATCCATAGCCTTGATGAGGTTATCATTGTAATATCACAAATGTTGCTCCATTTCTAGCTAGGCATCCATAGCCCCAATGGATTTATTTCCATGTTCCCATATCCAAGCATTTTGATATTGCATTTCATTGCATTTTGCTTTTCTTGATATTTATTTTCTTGCCCATTCTTTCGATGTTTTGATATTGTCTTTTTGCTCTCTATTTTTCTTGCATTGGCTTGTAAGTGATGAAACTTACATGGGTCTGATGATTATAGTGGTGTTGAAGAAAGATTTAAGATTTTTCACTAGCCATGTCTTCGACTAAGAGATCACAATGATTTAGAGCAATTGATTAAGTGTATGAGATATAGTAATCAAAAGATGTTGGTACCAAGATATGATAAGTGGTTCTTTTCTTGATTGTGTGTATACCAACCAAAAGAAAATGTTAAAGAGGAACAACCTCGGATTCTGAAGCATTTTATGAATAGATATCTAGGAAAAGGACTGAACATGATATTCGAATATGGGCAAGCATGTGACAAAATGACACCAATGCCTATTTCACAGATGAAGGATTTATGCAAAGGATTGAATGAAAGGGATGAAAGAATGGAAAAGAGGTGTTGGATAATAGATAGAATGTTTGAAGATTTGTGTAAGTATAGATGGAAATGTATTAAAGATGAGTGTTGGTACACAACTTGAGAAGTGATGAAGTCATGGAGGAAAATTGAATTTTGGGACATAAGGACCCAAAATAGATAGAGGAAATGATGGAAGAATAGATTTGGAAAGTAGGAGATGTTTAGATAGGTGGTTGAAGGAAGCTTTCGGAACAAGTCTAGATGGTGATTTTGATTGTTTTTTGGATTTTTAATGCTTTTATGGGCATCCACATTGATTTTGATTTTGATTTTTTCTTAAAAGGTTTTTGTAGCCTTTTGGATCATATTTTTCTTTGATTTGACATGTCTTTTAGATTGAACATGTATATCTTTGGATGCATGTGGATATTTAGACATGGATTTTATTCTTGACATCCAAATTTATTCCAAAAAAGGAATGGGATTCATGTATGGGTAGGAATGATATGGAGGTATTTTGGATGGGTGGATGTAAGGTCCTAAGATGGATAGAAGGAAGGAAGGCTTTGACTTTGGAATGAAAGGACCTAAAATGGATTTGGATGATGTGGTGATCAAAATGAATAAATCGAGATCTAATAACCTACATACAAATAAGACTCTTGGTGAAAGTATATAAACTAATTGAACTAGTTTAACTTCCCAAGGGGTGTCCCATTGTTCTCTATCTCACAAGATCCCTAGATCCAATGTTTTTGCTCTCGGATCATTGAGCAAATGACTTAGGAATCAGAACTCCAAGAATAAGTGATATTGTGATCTATATGCATGAATGCACTCTAAGATCTATATGATGTGTACAAAATATGATGACTAAGCTAGTATGAAGATAGTGATATGATAAAGAGATTAATCAATTATCCTAACATGATATAATAGCATGGATATACTATTGATATGAAATGAAATGCTTCTAAATATTCATGATGATAGTTTAACAAAGAGAGGCTAAAATGCTTAGTAAATTAGACTATAATGTAGATGCATGAAACTTGGATCCCTTTAAATGAAGAATGAGAGCTATATTCATAGGAGAAATAGGGCAATGGATGGTTAAGATTGAATAATCTTAACAAGGGCTGGGATTGAAAGTACAATTTTCACCAATGAAATGGTGACAATTGTCAACAACAGGTTTCTTGAGAGCAGATGTAAGAGGCATTATATGCCTGAAATGACATGAAGGTTACCTTAGGAGGTAATGTTTAAGGTTAGGTTAGGGTTATCCATTGGATAAAGCTTTTACCCAAGGGGTAAACTCTTGTGCAAGGGTTAATAGGATAACTAGGGTCAAAGTCATGAGTGCTTGATGAGACCATTGATTTAGATGAAGGTTAAGTTAGAGAGAAAGTCTCTAACCATGTGGGAAGGTTGAGTTAACCATTAATGGTTAGGAAGACTTTGGGGAAAAAATTGTAAGAGTCCTTCAATATTTGGGGGAATTCAACAAGTTAGCTTGTTGAATGGATAAAGCCTTAATTGCTTTTAGGAGACTTTCCTCCAATTTTGAGAAGTGACCTCATCAAACTTAGGGAAATGACATAATTAAGGTTAATTAAGGATAATTAAGATGGTTTAGAATAATCTAGAAGGATTTAAGAGAGGTTAAGGAGGCAAGTGGGAGATGTAGGAAAATGCAAGTGGGTGAGGGAAAATGATTTTAATTAAAATTAAATTACTTTATTGCAACCAAAATAGATGCAACTTGCATAAATACAAGTGGGAGAGTTTTATAAATAAATTAGATTTACTTATTTGCGAGGATCAATTTAATTAAATGTAAATTTAATGAAAAAGGGAGAATGGGGATTTAATTAAATAAAGTGATTTATTTAATTAAAGGATAGAAAAGGTTTATGTGAATTTTTTTAAATAAATTGAGTTATTTATTTAATCAAATAGATGAATGCGAAGAAATTAATTAAATGGAATTTAATAACTAAGGGGAAATGGTTTAAATAAATATTAAATAATTATTTAGGAAGGTGGTCAGATTTATACGTCTATAACTCTCTTTCAAATCAGCTTGATATCTAGCAGCCATATACACAGCATGCATAATGTCTGGTCTAGTTTGAGTAAGATATAGAAGTACACCAACCATAGACATGTACAAACTCTAATTAGCTTTCAGAGATTCATCATTTTTAGACAGTTTACAACCAGTCACCATAGGAGTTCCAACCAGTTTGGAGTAATCTAATCCAAACTTCTTTAGAAATTCCTTCACAAACTTAGTTTGAGATATGAATGTAACTTTTCCAATTTGTGCAATCTGCAAACCTAAGAAAATATTCATCTCACCAATCATGTGTTAGACACAATGTACCACTGAGAGGGGGGTGAATCAATGGTTCTCAAACTTTTCCTTTTAAATATCCTTTGTGAGCATATCGGTTATCAGATCTAACTCAATGCAGGCTTATCGGTTAGTAAGGAGACTAATAATAAATGCATTCACACATAAAGGGACATCACATAACACTAGCATATAGGAGGAAAACCCAACATGGGAAAAACTTTGGTGAGAAATGTTGCTAAAGACTACTACTCCAATCCAGCCTCACAATGAATCTTCGAATAAAATGTTTAGGGCACCAACCCAAGGAGCACCAACCCCTTATTTTAGGGCACCAACCCAAGGAGCACTAACCCCTGATTTAGGGTACCAACCTAATGAAGCAGTCGTCGATGAGGAGGGACCTCAAAGAGATCAGTCTAAACCAGTCAGAAAGAGTTAATACAACGGAAACACACAGATATGATGGAGGCAAAGTAGGATAGATTGTTTTATTGCATGAAAAGTTAATTACATCCAACTGGTAACAATCGGGTTACAACATACCAACACACTAGCCTGGTAGATTAGGTCTCACTGAGACCTTGAATCGAAAGATCTATATTCTAAGCACTATCTATCTAATTCTTCGAGATGATTCCTTGATTTATAAAGCATGATTACAAATATATATATCGATCCAAAGGATCAAGTCAGCCCAAAAGGATCAAAACCCTAACGTGCAAAAATGAATGAGGTCAGCCTCCAGAAAATCCAAAGGATGAAATGTAGAGGGTTGTCCACACATCAAGAAACATCGAGATAAATGTCGAAGGCTCTACAAGCATCATAATGGGTTCTAATAGATCACCATAATAGGTCTCAGGCAACGAGTAACAATGGAACAAACTAGTAACAAGAATCTGTCAAGGAAACCCGTAGCAATATCTTGTTCGAAAGTGATCTAAATGAGATGTAGTTAGAAAGAAAGCAGGGTGATCAAATATTCAAGAGGATTCCAACTCCATAGGAAGCCGGTGTGCCAAAACTGAGACACACAAAAAGGAAAACTGAAACTACAAACAGAAAAGAAATTTTTTTTGGTTGATGCAAGATTGCTATGAACAAGGGATGCTCCTGCATCAAACATCCGGAGTTAATATAAAGTGAGCCTCTCACTTTGTCGGGGTTAGAGGAAAACCAAGGCGGTCTACCTTTTCCTAAGAAATCCAAGATGAGTCTTCCACTGGTTTGTTCTTCCACTTCACAAGGTATTCTTTGTACTAACTGCTTTGGGTACCACGCTTGATCTTATTGTCCAAAATCTCTTCAATCTGATCTGGTTCCTTCTGAGGAAATTGTTTCTCCAAGTCTACAATATCGTCCTCACTGAATTTTGGATCATGGTACTCATAAAGATATGCAATGTTGAATATAGGTGAAATACTTATACTATCTGGTAGCTCCACTTCATATGCATTTCCAGAACTAAACTTTCTCAAGATCTTACAAGGTCCAAACTTCTCCATCTGCAACTTATTATAAGTTCCAACTGGGAATCTCTCTTTTCTCAAATAGACCATCACTTTATTGTCAACCTCAAATTCCTTATGTCTCCTCTTCTCATATGCCTTCTTCTTGTATTTGGTATTCATCTTGCGAATATTGTTTAACCTAAATGTGCAATGTTTCGATGTGATGTGCAGATTCTTCTGCTTTTGAACTCTTTTGGTCTTCACTGATAATGTCTCTCAATTCTGTTATTCCTTTAGGATGCACTCCAGTAACAATCTCAAAAGGTGTTTTTTTGGTACTTCTATTTACTAAATTGTTCTAGGAAAACTCTTCTTGTGCAAGGATCAAATCCCAACTTCCGGTTTTATCTCCTACTAAACATCTCAACAAGTTTCCCAAACTCTGGTTAACTACTTTTTCCTGTCCATCAGTTTGTGGGTGAAAAGTAGAACTGAACTTCAAATATGTCTTCATCTTCCTCCAAAGTGTTCTCCAAAAATAGCCAACAAACTTAGTGTCTTTGTCTGAAACTATTCTCTTAGGTAATCCATGCAATCTTACCACTTCCTTGA
Organism: Cryptomeria japonica; assembly: GCF_030272615.1. Lineage (NCBI taxonomy): Eukaryota > Viridiplantae > Streptophyta > Pinopsida > Cupressales > Cupressaceae > Cryptomeria > Cryptomeria japonica. The sequence continues at coordinate 257,504,158 of NC_081407.1, read as the reverse complement.
AAAATAGGTCTTCTATATGTAATGCATCTGATGTCTTCTTACAAGGTATGAAAAGAGCCATCTTTGAAAATCTATCCACTACCACAAATATAGAATCATTCCCCCTTGGTGTCTTAGGTAAGTCAAGTACAAAATCCATACTTATATCCTCCCAAGGTCTTACTAATACTATCAAAGGTTTATACAATCCCACATTTTGACTACTACCTTTTGCAACTTGACAAACTCTACAACTCTGTACATATGTCTAAACATCCTTATGAATTTGGGGCCAAAAGTACTGCTCACTTACTAAGGCAATTGTTTTATCAATGCTAAAGTGTCCAGCTAAACCTCCACTATGCTTCTCTTTTATCAAGTTCTCTCTCATGGAAATTTTAGGTATGCACAACTAAACTCCCTTAAATAACATCCCATCCTGAATGAAGTAATCCAATCATTTGCTCCTATCAACCATAACCGGTTCTCTACAAGCTTTCCAAGGTTCTAAAAAATCTGGGTCTTCATCATACAAGGTCTTCAAATCCTCAAAACCTAATACTGTCACTCTCATCTCTGTCAACAAATTCCTTCTCCTACTCAATCCATCAACAACTTTGTTAGATTTCCCACTTCTATGTTTCAACACAAAGGTGTAACTCTATAAGAACTTTACCCATCTCATATGTCTCTGATTAAACTTACTCTGACTACTCAAATATTGCAAAGCTTGATGATTTGTACACAACACAAACTCCTTAGGTAGAAAGTAATGTCTCCATTTCTTCAAGGCTTGAATTATGGCATAAAATTCCTGATCATATACTGAATATCTCTTCCGGGCATCATTCAATTTCTCATTAAAATATGCTATTGCTCTCCCTTCTTGACTTAAAACTACTCCTATTGTTGTTCCACATGCATCACAATCTACTTGAAATACCTTATTGAAATCTAGTAAAGCCAATACAGGATGCTCAGTCACTTTCTATTTCAACAACTCAAAACTTTTGTTTGCTTCGGTGGTCCACTTGAATTCCTTCCTATCTCCCCTCATGGTCTCAGTCATAGGATTACAAACTAAACTAAAATTTCTGATAAACTTCTGGTAAAAACTAGCCAATCCATAAAATGATCTTATCCCTCTGATGCTTTCTGGTGTAGGCCACTTGACAATGGATTTCACTTTCTCTAGGTCCATCTTCAAACCATCCTCAGAGATCACAAAGCCTAAATAGACTAACTCATCATTCATGAAAGTACACTTCTTGATATTGATCAGTAACTTTTCTTCTCTCAACCTCTGTAAAACTTGTCTTAACTGCAACAAATGTTCCTCTTTTGTTTTACTGAAAATCAAAATGTCATCTAAGTATACAATAACAAACTTACCCAAGAATTTCTTCAAAACCTCATTCATCAGCCTCATGAAAGTACTCAGTGCATTAGTCAGTCCAAAAGGCATCACCAACCATTCATATAATCCTTCATTAGTCTTAAATGCAATCTTCCATTCATCACCTTCTCTAATCCTGATCTAATGAAATCCACTCATCAAATCAATCTTTATAAAGTACTTTGCTCCATTCAGAAAATCCATTATGTTGTCCATCCTAGGCAAGGGAAACCGGTATTTCACTATGATCTTGTTTATTGCTCTTGAATCGTTACACATCCTCCATTATCCATTCTTCTTAGGTGCTAATACTGTTGGTACTAAACAAGGGTTCAAACTTTCCCTGATCAAACCTTTCTTCAATAGCTCCTGCTCTTGTCTATTTAGTTCTTCATTCTCTGTCAGTGTTAACCGGTGTGCAACTTTGTTAGGAAAACTAGCTCTAGGAACTAAGTCCATGCAATGACTAATACTTCTAACAGATGGCAATCCATCAAGTACATTATCTAAAATTATGTCCTCATATTCTATCAGCAAATCTCTTATCTCTGTCGAGTTTTCTCCTTCTGGTTTTGGTCTCTCAGTCCTCTTAGGAATTAAGGAAAAAAACACATTCTCATGGCTCAGTCCATCTATGAAATTCCTTCCATCTACAAGACAGACTCTGGTATTTGTACAAACTTCATTCTTTAAAGGTTCCTCCAAAGGCAACAAGGTTTTCTTCATCCCATTGGCCACAATAGTGTATGTATTCTTCCTTCCATTGTGTATTGCTTGTCTATCAAACTACTAAGGTCTTCCCAACAAAAGATGACAAATGTCCATAGGCATAATATCACACAAAACTTCATCATGATAATTCCCAATTTTCAATTTTACTAAGCACTGTTCATTTATTAACAACTTGTGTTCATCCCGAATCCATGCTATCTGGTAAGTCTTAGGGTGTTTCAATCTCTCCAATTTCAAGTTATTCACCATCTCTTCTAAAACAAGATTATCCGAAATACCACTATCAATAACAACTTCACAACACTTACCGGATACCTTATATTTGGTCTTGAATAGGTTCTTCCTCTGTAAGGGTTCTTTATCTTCTCTGATATGACACAAAGCTCTCCTCATCATCAACAATTCTCCATCTTATAATTTATTGTTCGATCTGGTGGGGTTCTCTTCCACCACTGTCTCTCTTCCGGTAGTCTCTGACTTCTTACATTCAAATGCATGGTGTCCTTCTCCTCCACATTTAAAATGGGTTCCTTTGAATGTCTTGTCTTCCCAGGTTCTTATTCTGGTAACCATCCGGTTCTCTCCTCTGGTAGAAACTTCTATCATCCTTCGGGTATGAATTACCTTCTTTGCTTACTTCCTTATCCTTGTTCTGATCTATACGGGTTCCTCTTGTTACAAGCTAGGGTTGTTGCACCAGAAGATCAACCTTTCAATGCTCGATACAACCACTAGACTTATAGAATCCACAGGAGGTTGTTAAACCATGCTATGAATCCCCATGAGGGATGTTGGCCCACTACCAACAATACCACTCCTAGCGTCACTCACTATGGCCTACGTGATTCGAACCTATGACCAAGCTCTGATACCACTTGTTACAAGCTAGGGTTGTTGTTGCACCAAAAGATCAATCTTTCAATGCCCAATACAACCACTAGACTTATAGAATCCATAGGAGGCTATTAAACCATGTCACGAGTCCCCGCGAGGGATGCTGGCCCACTGCCAACACCTCTTCCTCCTCGAAATCTTCCTCTGGTAAACCTTCCACCTCTACCTTTCTATCTCTGCTCATGCCTTTATTGCATACTAATAAGCCTCTTCAACACTCTCTAATTCTATCATACTGAGTTCATACTGAGTTCATACCCGATCTAATGTTCATCTTGTAAAATGCTTCGGTGTACTCTTTCACACTAGATTCCTTCTGTCTCAGATTCTACAACTTCTAGAATAGATCTACTTGATAATTTGTCAGAACAAACTTTGATTTTAACTTAGCAATCATCCTATCCCATGTCTTAATCTTTTTTTTACCTCTTCTTTGCCTATCAACTTGCAAGTTCTCCCACCAAAGAGATGCATGACCCTTCAGTCGGGTACAGACATACTTCACCTTCCTCTCTTCTGCAGTGTTTTCAAAGTCAAAATATTTCTCCATCTCCGAGATCCAATCCAACAATTCATCTAAATCTAACTTTCCATCATATTTTGGTGGGGTAAAATGAGGTTTAGTGTTCGCCCTACTCAAAACCCTTAAAAACCTTTCCTCCTCTGAATCAACTACCGGTAGGTTTACTTGTTCTGCCAGGGCTTTGCTCACATCCTCAACATGTCGGCCTCTTCTCTTAGCTGTCTCCACGGCTTCTAACGGAGCTTCTATTCCTCGCAACATCTCCATTACAACAAGGTTTGCATTCCCATGTACTCCACCATTCCTAGTTCCTCTTTGCGCCATTGATCCATGCTAGTACTCTACAATTGCAGGCCGGATACACAATCTACAACCCTACAACAAGATTCAGGACACGCAACCTCTAGAATGAACTTCACTCTAATACCACCTGAAGTAGTCACCATCGAGGAGGGACCTCGAAGAGATCAATCCAAACCGGTCAGCAAGAGTTAACACAATGAAAACACACAGATATGATGGAGGCAATGCAAAATGGATTGTTTTATTGCATGAAAAGTTAATTACATCAAACTGGTAATAACCAGGTTACAACATACCGGCACACCGACCTGGTAGATTAGATCTCACTAGGACCTTGAATTGAAAGATCTATCTTCTAAGCACTATCTATCTGATTCTCCTTTATTCTCTGAGTTGATTCCTTGATTTCTAAAGCATGATTACAAATATATATATTGATGCAAAGGATCGGGTCAGCCCAAAAGGATCAAAACCCTAAAGTGCAGAAATGAATGAGGTTGACCTCTAGACAATCCAAAGGATGAAATGCAGAAGGTTGGCCACACATCAAGAAACTTTGAGATCAATGTCCAAGGCTCTGTAAGCATTGAAATGAGTTTTGATAGATCACCAGAATAGGTGTTAGGCAACTGATAACAAGAAACTATCAAGGAAGCCGGTAGTGATATCTTGCTTGAAAGTGATCCAAATGAGATGCGGTTAGAAAGAAAGCAGGGTGATCAAGTCTTCAAGAAGAATCCAACTCCACATGAAGCCGGTGTGCTAAAATCGGGACAAATAGAAAGGAAAACTAAAACTGCAAGCAGAAAAGAAAATGTTTTTGGTTGATGCAAGATTTCTATGAACCAGGGATGCTCTTGCATCACCCAAGGAGCTACAACCCCTACAACAAGATACAACTTAGTGAATACAAAATATAATCATTTACAAATTAATAACCTTGTTAGAAATGGATTTTGTAACACTTCTGAAAAATATCTTTGTTGGATCTCTTGTCTAGTTTACTAACGGCTCTCTACCTCACCCTCTCACTACTACAACCTTATCAGTTCATCCTCTTCTCCTTCTCTACCGGTTCTCTCTATGTCGGTTCTCTCTGTTGGTTTCCTCTTCTCTCAACTGTTTTGATTCTCTCCACCACCGGTATTGATAACTCAGTTAGATATCTACCATCTGATACCTGCTAGTCATCAGCTTCCCTTCTCTACAATCTGCTATGGCTCTTCTCTGTCAATTTGGTCACCACTGGTTTCCTCCTCTATCAAACTCAATGGCTGACTATCGGTTTCCTCACTCTTACCATTTGAAATCTTCAACCTAATTCTCTCTCAGACTCAGTCTCTCCTCTAACTCTTGATGAGCACTTGACTGATTTTCTTTCTTTTGTAGTAGCAACACTCTCTCCTTCAGTAGCTTGCTGGTTTCTTTAACCTCACTAGTTAAACCTTCCCCAAAACCTATTACCAATTGTCTCCTTGTTTCTCGACCTCTATGATTCTCTGTAGATATCACACTTCATCTACTTCTCTATTCGGCCTTGTGCATCACTTGGAAGCATCTCTCTCTGAGGCATCATCTACTTCTATCTTCGGCCTCCATATTTATGATTAGATATTCCCGCCAAAAGAAACATTCAAACTTGGTGCCTTAGAGTTTCTTCCACTGATCACGAGGCATATCAAATCCAATCAAATCTCATTTGATCTGAACTCTAAGATAACTATCTTCACATCACCTCCATTAACGTTTCTTCCAATACATGTTTGCTATGTTTAGCAAACACATACAGTCAGTCAGCGAGACACAATATCAATCAGCATTAATGGTTCACAGATTTCATCACCAACCTCATCTTGTACCTAGACACTCTTCATCAATCACCTCAATTCAACCTTCCTCGAGCTGCAACATGTCCCATGATTTATGGGGTCTAAAATTAATGTCGACTAACTCTGTAATAATGTCATCGTTGTACACTCCATCTACCACTGCATGCATGTCCACCACCTTGACTCCACATGGCACCTTTGTCGACATCCACCTTAGTTTGGACCTCTATGTCAGTTCAGACAGGATCACTGACCAAACACTCAACTGGTCCTTCTTTTCTCCCAATTCTCTAACCCTGTTGGTATCTCACACTTTATCGGTTACCCTTCATGTCTACACTTTGTTGATCTGCCAGTGGAACACCTTAACTGGTCACCAGACATGTCTATCCATAGCATCCTCATTCACATCAGGTAGGAGCACATCATTTAGCCTCGTTGCTCCCTTATTGGTTCTCATGCTCACCGGTAGCCATTGCAATGACACCATGTCATCATCCTTCGACTGATACCATCTAAAGCATCTACATATCGGTTGCATTCTCTATTTGCAACTTCTCCACTTTTCCTTCTTCATCATCAAACTAGACATCATCTCTATCATTTTGTCAAGGTGACAAAACCATCACTCTTCATCTATTCTAGAAACTCAATCATGCCTTCTCTGTTGGTCCAGTGCATATCCCTAATTTCATGCACTTGAGGCATTCCTTTGATTCATCGATAGATCCATTGTGAGTCTTCATTCACCTGCCTTCCACTTTTGTCTTATCTCATAGAAATAAGATGCATAATTTTTATAATAGGAGATAATCTCCACTTACCAATGGGATTGAGTCCTTGTCATCTACATCCTATAATGCACTCATGTCGATTCTCTATTTGTGCAACATATCTTCAAATGGGCACATGTGATCCAATTTGGCACACTCACTGTCAGTCATCTCTTCACATGGTTACTACATGTTCATCTGGTGGGAGTCCTACTATTCTGCATCCACACAACATACTGATGACCTGTACATTCTTCTCCTCCTGTGTTGATGTGATTTAGGTAGCATTTTGCCTCTTCATCACAATCAACTTCTCAACATTTTTCCCACTGACAGATGTCATCATGTACTAGTTGTTATATCATACTAGTCTCCTATCCATATCTTCCACATAAGTCAGAGAATAAATTGTGTATTGATGACTCAACTATGACTCCAATGGTCATTCATTTGAATGACATTCTTCTTCTTTACCAGATACCTGCAACACTAGTTGACATCAATGACTACATATCAACAATACTTCCATACCAGTTGTCCTTCTATAGTGGTTGACATCAATGACAACATAATGCCAACATCATGGACATCTCAAATTCTTTATGCATATCACCAGCAAACTTCATGTTCAAGTCATCACCACCACCAAAGATAATATCATCAACAAACTTCATGCTCAAGTCATCACCACCACTAGCAAACTTCATGTTATGATTCTCTATCTTGAAATACAGATTATTGTTAGCAGCACCTTTAGTAAATCCCAATTTCAACAAGTATTTATCTAACATAGCATACTAGGCTCTAGGGGATTTTTTCAATCCATAAAGATCTTTCTTCAATTTACATACCATGTCCCCATCATATGACATTGAAAATCCATCAAGTTGTTCAATGTAGACTTCTTCCTCAAGATCACCATTCAAAAAGGCATATTTGACATCCATTTGATATACCTTGAAATATTTATAAGAAGCATAAGCAAGCAACAGTCTAATAGCTTCAAGTCTAGAAACTGGGGAAAAAGTCTCCTCATAATCAATTCCTTCATGTTGTGAATATCCTTTGCAAACTAGTCTTTCTTTATTTTTGACAACTTCACCAACTTCATTCAGTTTGTTTCTGAATACCCATTTAGTATCCATAATATTCTTATCTCTAGGTCTAGGCACAAGTTCCCATGTATTATTCTTTTCAATCTGATCAAGTTCTTCCATAGCTCTCATCCAACTTTCATCTTTACAAGTTTCAACAACATCTTTAGGTTCCACTTTAGAAATCAAACATTCTTCCTCAGTAGCTAATTTTCTTCTAGTCATCACACCCTTCTTCTTATCACCAATAATTTGATTTTTAGAATGATTCAATCTTACATACCTTAGATTCTTCTTATTGTTCTGATTCTTAGGTTCCTACACTCCTTCACCAGTAGCACCAACATTTGGATTAACAATAATTACAAGATCATTCTTCTTAGGCTCTTCAGTCTGAATAGGGGCTAGAACAACATGTTGATCATCATTATAACCACATGATCTGATATCTTTCCCAAGGTTCTCATCCACCTTCACATTTGCACTCTCCACTCTCTTTCTCAATCTCTTATTGTAGCACTGGTAGGCCTCGCTCTTTGTAGAATATCCCAAGAAAATTCCTTCATCACTTCTATCATCAAAATTTCCTATATCCTCATCTCTCTTGATATAACATTTTCTACCAAATACTCTAAAATATCTCATAGTAGGAACATGACCAAACCATAGCTCATAAGGGGTCTTACCAGTATCACCTTTGATGTTAACTCTATTGAATGTGTAAAAAATGATGCTAATGGATTCTCTCTATTAGATCTTCAGAATATTTCCTTCAATCATCATAGTCCTTACAACATCCAAAACAATTATTTTCTTCCTCTCAACAACTCCATTCTAATAAGGGGTTCTAGGAGCAGATAATTATCTTCCGATTTCATGCATCTCATAGAATGAATTGAACTCACTAGAATATAATTCTCCACCTCTATCAGATCTCAAACACTTCACCTTCAATCAAGACTCGGTCTCCACCTTAGCTTTGAATATCTTGAATTTGTCCAATGCTTCTGATTTCTCCTTCAAGAAGACAACCCACATCATCCTATAATAAGTATCAATAAGCAGCATAAAATATCTATCACCATGCACACTTCTAACATTTGTAGGTCTACATAGGTTAGTATGCACAAGATATAGTAGTACATCAGATATATGATTTTTTCTTTTGAAAGAAATTCTTGCTTGCTTACTCGGCTGACATTCCTTACATACTAGATTAGTAGGATTAATAATATTAGGCAGATCTTAATCATTGAATCAAAAATCACATGACACATTCTTCTATGCCACAACCAACTCTCTGATGAATAATGATGAACAATTAGTACCAAACCGGTACTGAGAGGGGGGGTGAATTAGTACAGACAAAAAAACTTTCTCTGAATCAGTTTGACTGCAAAGACTGCACTTAACTGGTAAACAGTAACACCGGTCTAAATTAGGGCACTACCGATAAAACACACTGAGAATATGAAAGACATAAATCGGTAACACTTAGATCTCCACATAATATAATATCTCATTTCCACTTCACCTGTATGCATAAACAAGTAATATATCATCAAAAATATAATGACTATTGGTTCAACATGCTTTACCACTTGACAAAAAATATTAAAGCATCACATGAAAAGCATCACACATGACACACTAATTTTTCATGTGGAAACCCAACTGGGAAAAACCACGGTGGGGATGAATACCCACAAGTTGTTCTTTGAACTCTTCTAAAGTCCACTTTGTTAGGAGCCTAGTCCTGTTAAACACTTTTACAATAGGTTTTGCTAGGAACCGATCCTACTAGGGATCACCCAGTTAAGGGATGGCTAAATACCTAGTTAAAGGTTAGAACCCTGTTAAAGGTTACCTCGCAAGAGGATTTGAAGGACTCATTGAATTGAGTCACCTTGTTAAAGGATTTACACAAAATCCTATTAAAGCTACCCGTTAAGGGATTTTCCAACTGCTGAAATGGTTAGAAGTCAACAGGTAATACACTGATCTAATAATAGCACACAATGCCAAGGCAGATCCTCTTTAGTTCCTTTGCTTCTACAATCACACTTTGTAGGTATCAACACACTTCTCCGCCCTAGCAAGAATCAAGTGTCTCTTCACTTGGATACACACATAACATTTGCCAACAACTTCAAAATGAAAAACATCATCGACCTTATAGGAAACAGATAGGTCGGTAGCATAAACCCTAAGCCCTAAACATTTAGGTTTAACAATCCAATCGGTTCAATCCTAACCGTTAATCATTATGAATTGAATACAATAGTCTTGAATAGATCTCAAGACATTCTCAAATGTTCATTCTTTGTCTCTTCGGGAAGTTGATAACCCATCACGTGCTCTCCATCGTTTACAGAGACTTCGCACATTGCCGAGGTAGATAAGATCAATCTCCATGCAAGATCCTCAAGGAAACCTTCACATGCACAAGGCTGACATGGCAAAATGATATGATCTTCATTACAATGCTAACTTCATCACAAGATGTCATTGGTTGAATCACATAGGCTTGGAATGCATCAACCGGAAACCCTAAAGCTGAGACTACCAACCAGTAGTCATGCCAAATGAAACCCTGATACAAAACTTCCCATATACCAGTTCTCATTCCAACATACTGCTTCACTTTTTCACATATACTGGTTCACAATATCATACTAGTTCTCACATATACCAGTTCATACTTCAGCATTTTGACATCAATGACAACATACAATATCATCATGTCATCAAGCTCTGCACATATGCCAACAATCTCCCCCTTTGGCATTGATGGTAATATACAAAGATATCTCTCTTCTTCACATCTTCTCCCCAATACTGCAGATATCTTCTCCACTTCACATCTTCTCCCCCTTTGACAACAATGCCAAAGTGGAGGCACAAACAACTATGTTCCACTATGCTGCTCCCCCTAAGGAGTAGCATCCTTCAACACACCAATCCTAAAAAATATTTATCAATGCAATACCTAATTGATGTGGAGCACACACCTTTAGTTCACCTCTTAAAGGGGCAGCACCCCTAATTCACCTTTTAAATAGGTAAATGTAGCCTTCGGTAGAGGCTTGGTGAATATATCTGCTAACTGCTCCTTACTGGAAACATGTTCCAATACAACTTCTTTGTTATGAACCTTCTCCCTCAAGAAATGATACTTGAGCTCGAAGTGCTTGGTTCTAGCATGCAAAATTGGATTCTTGGAAATATTAATTGCACTTGTCTTGTCACAAAATATACTTACCGGTTCAGATACAGGCACTTTGAAACCACTTAATACATGCTTCATCCAAATTATCTGAGTGCAGTTCATAAATGCTGCAACATATTCCACTTCTTCTATAGACTGAGAGATACAACTCTACTTCTTACTCATCCATGAGACTAGTCTACCACAAAGAAATAATGCACCACCAGTTGTGCTCTTCCGGTCATCCACATTACCAACCCAATCAGCATCTGTAAACACTTTGAGGTTGAAATCATTATTGTATGGATACCACAATCCATAGTCAATAGTTCCCTTCAGATATCTAAGAATCCCCTTGACTGCTACCAAGTGGGATTCTCTTGGACTTTTCTGGAACCATCCAGTAATGCCCACTGCATGTGCAATGTCCAGTCTGCTATGTACTACATAATGCAACTTACCAATCATTGATTGATATTCCTTCTCATTCACCAATGCTGAGTCATCCTCTTTTGACAATTTACAACTGGTCACCATCGGTGTACCAACTGGTTTGTTGTCTTCCATGCCAAAGGTCTTCAACACCTCTTTGACATACTTGGACTAAGTGATAAAGATACCATCTTTCATTTGTTGAATCTATAGTCCAATGAAGAACTTAATCTCCCCTATAACTGACATCTCAAATTCCTTCTTCATCTCATCTGCAAAATCATGACTCATCTTGTCATCTCCACCAAAAATTATGTCATCAACAAATACTTCATAGATCAAAATTTGATCTCCTTCTGACTTCAAATAGATATTGCTATCTTCACTTGTTCTTTCAAATCCAATCTTCACAAGATGGGAGTGTAAGCATTCATACCATGCTCTAGGTGTCTGCTTCAATCCATACAAGGCCTTATGTAGCCTACATAGCATGTCACTGTCTTCTGATAGGGAAAACCCATCTGGTTGCTCTATATACACCTTCTCTTTAGGTATTCCATTCAGGAATGCAAATTTTACATCCATTTGATATACTTTGAATCCCTTGAAGTCTGCATATGCAAGAAGCATATGAACTCCTTCCAATCTATCTACTGGAGCAAAGGTTTCTCCATAGTCTTCTCCTTCTTCTTGAGCATATCCCTTACACACCAGTCTGGCTTTGTTTCTTACTACTGTGCCATCTTCATTCACTTATTTCTGAAAACCCATTTGGTGCTTGTATACACATAAAAATTAGCTATGAGCAATTAAATAAATATTTTATATTTATTTAATAATTATTCTTCTATTAAATAGTTAATTTGAAAAGATTAATTTATTTAATTCATTTTCATGTCTTTCTATTAATTAATATTTTATTAATTAATTCATTTATCATATTCTTCTAATTAATTAAATATATAATATTTAATTATTCCTCTAACCAAGTTAATTAAATATCTAATATTTAATTATCTCCTCCAAACAATTAAATATCCAATATTTAATAGTTATTCTCCTATCCTATAGTCTCAAATATTAAATAATTCCTAAATTATTTAATCTTTCTTATCCAACTCACCATCCATCTCCACTTCATCTTCCCTTTGCCAACTCATCAAACATGTGGCTAAGGAAATTAATATTTTTTAAATATTAATTTATCATTTATCTCCAACTTCCAAACTTAATGAAAATTCTGTACGTACACATAGTTCATAACCATTTCCTATATTCTCTCCAACACTCCCTACATCTTAGGAAGGACTTGAGTCCACTTGTCCTATCATGCCTAAATCTTCTCCAACCTTCCCTAGATTCTCTCAGTCAGCAACCCAATCAAGGTGAGATGAGTGACACTTGTCTTCTCCTTCCCCCTTTCTCTCAACCTTCACCTTTGCTCATAGCCATTCAAATCTACAGATCTGATCAGGACCATTGATTTGAGCCACATCATCTTATCCTCTCAAAGTCTATAAAATCAAGAGCTTCAGTTGAGAGAGTTAATCTTCAAGTTAGTCTTTAAATTGATCATATGCATTCGTGAGTTTTTTAAGCAAATAGAAAATAGCAATAGCAAATATCATATAGCATTTTAGCATAATCATGTAGCATTTGCATATCATAGTATCAGTTAACTACAAGTTATCAGTCCATTCTTCATATGTCATCTTGGAAGCCAATAGTGCATTGTCTGAGAGCACAGCATCTGTAACCAGGAACAGTGGAGTTAGGACACAATGAGACATAAGCCATGAAGGTAAAATAATGTTTTATTTTAGTATGTATTTCATGTAGTTTCATTGGTGGATTTTGGATTTCCTGTATGCATTCCCATTGTATTTTGTGAAACTAACTTATTACAGGTAACATTCTGAGGATGAAATTCAAGCTCACACATTTTGTCACCCACCGTGGGGCTCATGGACCTCGCATATACTTTTAAAAATATCACAAAAAGTTAAATTAACGCATTTGTAATGTAGATTCACACATGTGTGAATTTTGACAGCACTTTTGTTCCGCAGGTTAGCGCATTTGCATCTTAGGTTAGCGCATTTGCATCACAGGTTAGCGCATTTGCATCACAGGTTAACACATATGTCATGTAGGTTAGCACTTTTGTCTGAAAATCTGCTCATTTGCATCACAAGTTAGTGCATTTGCATCACAGGTTAGCACTTTTGTAATTCAAGTTAGCGCATTTGACAATTGTTTTAGTGCATATGTTCTCTAAGATAGTGCATTTGAAACAGAGTGCAAATTTTTTAATCAAATCTTGAAATTAGGCTTGTGCAAGGGTAATATATATGGAATATAACATTTAAGTATAAGTTACTTATACTTTAAGTTATATTCCATATATATTGTCAGGATGTTTGAGAGGGGTTTCAGACCTCTAGGAGTTATAATGCAAAATCTAGTTTTTGAAAGATTCTCCAAATTTCAAAGAACAAATCAAACATTTACTTTCTTGCAAAGTTGGGAATCACACCTTAGTTTTTGGGCTCTAAAAAGAACAAAAATCTTTCATTTTCTTGCAAAGGTAAAAAGCACAATCAATCTTATTTTTTTGCAAGTTAAAAAGAACAATCAACTTGTCCATTTTACAAAGCAAGTTACTTTTTACAATGATTTTCATTTTGTTGACCAAGATTTCCAATTCCTAGTTTAGAAAATCATTTGCTATGTGGAGCTAAAATAAACACCATTCTTGTTGGAGAAACATCTCCAAATAAAGGATAGATCACATTTCTATGGAAAGTTAAAAAGAACACTTGTATTTTGTGTCTCGAAAGTGGTAGGTATATGCTCTCCCCTTAATTGGGTGACCAAAAAGTCAAACCCACTCTTTTACACTTTCTTTACTTTCAAGCAATTAAATCCTTTAGAGGGCCTGCCTTCCCGAGCTGCCTTGAGGGGACCAGTGAGAGGGGAATGACCTAAAGTGGAAACGGGCTAATACCGAGTCCTTCCAATCCACTATAAATAAATCATGTTTGTGACGAAAGTCCCAAACAACATGTGCTGATAAGTTCATACCGACACTATGTTTCCCCATAAACCCTATGGAGCATAACCTCTATAGGCTATGAACCTTCTGTATTTATAGAGCTGAAAGTGCCACATGTATGGCCACATGACCAGAAGCCTTTACTAAAAACCACTTGTACTAGTTGCCAAAATCCTTCTAGTTGTTGGCGTAGGAGGTCGGACCTCTGAAGTGGCTCACATACATATGGTTCCTAGTAGAGATATAAAGTTTTCCATGGGGATTTTTCATGGAAACTGGTGCTTGGCTGCCCCGAAGAAGTGAGTGCCAAGGGTGGAGCTAGTGGGGTCAAGCATCTAAATATCCACTTTGAATAGCGTAGCCTCGGGGGAAACCCCATGTGAGATTCAACAACTATTGTCTCAGCCTGCCATAGGGATTGTACTTGCTTGTGCATTTTGTTTATTAAACATTGTGTCTTCTATGTCTGTAACATGTTCCAAATGGTCAAAAATTGAAGAATATTATCATCTACGAGTGAGCAAAAATCCAACAAATTGCTGAAAAAAATTGATCAAAAGGGTAATACAAAGGTCGTCAAACATTTGAAACACCAGATCAAACCAAGTGATCAAGAGTATATCATCCAACTATCTCAACGATAACAATACCTAGATAGGTATTCAAGCTAGTCAAGTCAAGTTTCCATATCAAGAAACTTTATCCATATCATTTGACATACTTTTTCATAGGGGCCTATCGAACAAACCCTCTATTCGACTTAGTGAGCTTGAGTATCCGAAATGAAGTATCCATCAAGTCAACAACATCAACCTATCTAAACTGAAACTTTGATTGCATATGTGATCATCCCTTGTCACTTAAAAAGAAGAAGCTTGTTCAAAGGAAATGAGTCCTAGCCTAAATCAAGATCAAGATATCATGGCTCTCCAATCTAATCCCATTTTTGATCAAGATCGTACCTATCAAGAATCTTATGATGATCCCCTAAAATTTTGGTATTCCATCCACGATGATCCCCTTTTATCTCAAGAGTAGATTTTCATTCAACATCCACCTCCTAAGAAAGAGCATGGTATCCCTTCCATCTCCTTCACTAATCTAATTCAAAATCAAGTGAAAAACAAAAACTCAAATGGTCCTACTCCAAGTCAAGATCAAGATCAAAAAATCTCTTTATCCTCTAAATCCATTTTAGGTCCTTTCATTCCAAAGTCAAAATCTTCATCCTCCAAATCCATTTTAGGTCCTTTCATTCCAAAGTCAAACTCTTCATCCTCTAAATCCATTTTAGGTCCTTTCATTCCAAATTCAATCTCTTTATCCTCCAAATCCATTTTAGGTCCTTTCATTCCAAAGTCAAACTCTTCATCCTCTGAATCCATTTTAGGTCCTTTTGTTCCAAATTCAAACTCTCTATCCCTTCCATCCATCTTGGGTCCTTACTTCCATCCATCCACCATTCCATCATCTCAAATGATCCATAAGAAAGATCAACAAAGGAACACATCTTTGAACTTCTTTCAAACATCTATCTAAACATCTTTTCAAAACTATTCTTCCATCATTTCCTTTATCTATTTTGGGTTCTTATGTCCCAAAATTCAATTTTCCTCCATATCTTCATTAATTCTTAAGTTGTGTACCAACACTCATCTTGAATACATTTCCATCTATCCTCGCACAAATCTTCAAACATTCTATCTATTATCCAACACATCTTTTCTATCCTTCCATCCCTTTCATTTAATCCTTTGCATAAATTCATCATATGTGAAATAGGCATTTGTGTCATTTTGTCACATGCTTGCCCATGCTTGAATCTCATGTTCAGTCCTTTTCCTAGATATCTATTCATGATACACTTCAGAATCTGAGGTTAGTCCTCTTCAACATTATCTTTTGGCTAGGATACACACTCAATCCAGAAAAGAACCACTTATCGTATCTTGGTACCGACATCTTGTGATTACTACATCTCATACACTTAATCAATTGCTCTAAATCATTATGATCTCTTAGTCGAAGACATGGCTAGTGAAAAATCTAAAATCTTGCTTCAGTGCCACTATAATTATCAAACCCATTTAAGTTTCATTACTTACAAGCCAATGAAATCAAAATAAGAAAAGAAAAAGACAATATCAAAAGATCCAAAGCATGATCAGGAAAAAAAATATCTAAAGGAAAAAAATCAAATATCAAAAGCTTGGCTATGGGAAAATGTGAGTAACTCCATCGGGGCTATGGATGCCTGGCTGGAAATGGAGCAATATTTGTGATATTACAGTGATAACCTCAGTGGAGCTGTGGATTCTTTCTGGCAGTGAGGCTCTATCCAGGATGCTTTTGAAGTCAGGATAACTCATGTAGCTAGCCATGTTGGATTCTAAAGATTACAATGATCATATGAGCCAAAATGAACCCAATTGCACACACATGGGTAATCAAAGACTAAGTACCTTGATCCAATTTGTGATTCTTCTTCCCTTTTGAGTCTACTTCCTAGTTTCTAGATATGTTTGGTTGAATTTATCAGAGGTTCTAAGTGTGGGTTGGGTCTCTATCTTTGAAAATTTCAGGAACATTTATTCAGGTGGTGCTAAATATTGTGACAATCTTACATATCACCTCTTTACAAATGGAGACTTCTATACTTAGGGTCAAAGTTTCATCCACTCTATTCTTCATACCACATCTCCCATTATCCTTCCTCCAGTATCCATTACTCTATCTAAATTCATCTAGTGCTATCTACGATCTTGCTTCATGATAACCTATACCATCTATCCTAACTATTCATTTCTTCCATCATCTATCACTATCTATGATCTTTTTTCTCCTATCCATATCCTCTTTTCCATCCTTGATCTTGATCCAAACTAAGGACAAAAACATGATTTTAAAAAAAATCTCTTGACGTGTCTCCTCATAAGCTACCTCCATCTTTCACTCATTCATCTTCAACTCAACAATTCATCCATTCCTTGTCTTGCTATACATTGGGGCAACCAAATAAATCTTTCTTCTAATCCAAAAAGCTAAAAAAAATTCACAAAATGTCTCAAAAAATAAAAAAAATAATTGAAAAAATCAAAAGAACAAAATTGAAAATCAAAGCATGAGCACATGGCCCATCCATCAAATCAACAATAGAAAAACTATCAAAGTCTACAATCAAACTAAATGAGTCATCAATTATCAAATCTATCAAATAAAATTGAAGCAAATTATGTTGTCAAAACATTTTAAAACCTATCAATCATGGTTTTCTGTCAAACACTGAGTTTGCTCAAAAACTCTGCTAAGCTCTTACATCAGAAACTAAATTGGTTTCTTAGAGCTACTCAAACAATCAAGCTAATCAAAGATATCAATCAATCAAGCTAATCAAAGCTATCAATCAATCAAGATAATCAAAGCTATCAATCAATCAATCAAATCAATCAAGCAATCAATCAATCAAGCAATCAATCAATCAATCAATCAATCAATCAATCAATCAATCAATCAATCGATCGATGGATCAATCAAATCAATAAATCAAGTCCTTATTTCATCATACACATGCATCAAAAACATTAAATCTAATCATCAAAGTGGTTTTTAGCTTTTGCACTTATCAAATACTGCAATCAAACTGATCACATGTCTTGTTAATCAATTCATCACTTGAAATATATCAACATCAATGTGTCTTATACAGGGATAAGTACACTTGAAACTAGACAGATCGGTCTTACATGGGGTACTCACTCTTTGAAACCAGACATTCTTATCAATCATCAAACAAATCAAAACAATGACATAGATCAGTATGACTGCTGGATTCTATTCTGGGTAGTCTTATCTTTATCAATTGATGGCAGGACATGTTTCATCTCTCAAAAATTAGGAAAGACAAAAAAATCAAAAAAATAAATCAAAATGTGCAATAAAAACAAGTGGTTAAAACCTAGTAAACAAATGCAATCTAAAAAGTGAGTTCCTTCATCTATGAGATTGCTTTGCGCATATATCCATGTCATCATATCCAATATATCGCTTCCATCATATCCTAGCTTATCCATTCCATCTTTCGCATCCATTGCTCTGAACCATTTAGCCAAAAAAAATGCAGCCTACCAACATTTATCAATCTTTGATATACTTGTCATAGTCACTATCTTAGATTTTATCAGCATCGATCAATTTGTATTTGTATCCCTCCATGGTTTGGATCTTGATCAATTCATATATCCATAATAATTTTTGTTTCCACTGGGGGCAAAACCCAAATTCCTTTTGCTAAGGTGATCTTTTAAATCTTTGAAAAATCCAAAACATTCAAAAAATTTAGAAAAACCAAAAACACCTAGGATTTTGAAACAGATAATGAGCAAACAAAGCAACAATAATCAAGGCATTTTCATCAACAACTGAATCATGCAAATCAGAAACCGAAGAATCAATCAGCAAGTAATACAGGATTATTAAAGATCATTCATCAAGATGGTTATATCAGTTAATGACCATAATGTTGGCAAATGCACACTCCAATGAGATATTGTAGGTGATTGAAGGTTTTGTCATTCATGGCAACCTTACAATCCTATGTCACCAGCACTAGCAAAATTAGATTCTACACCGGCACACAGACCACGAGCATCGACAGTGAAAGGAAGCATATCGGCACAGAAGCTGACAGGAATTTTGGTTGTAATTTATTTTGTTTATTATTGTAAAATCATTGTAAGCCGACTTGGCAAATTGTAAAATGACTCATATATATAAGAGATCATTGTAGAACAAAGAAGTATAGAGGAAGGTAATTAAGCAAAATAAGGTAGACCTATTATGCGAATTATAGGTTAAGGGTTTATGTAAGAAGCGGAGCTATAAACTGATACTGGATCTGGCATAGTAGATGCTATTTTGAAGCAGTACAAGACATTGGATTTATATAATCCATTTTGTAAGTCAGTGAGACTTCCCATTTTGTAATTGAGCAGTGAGCTCTAGGCACTTGGCCTTCCTGCATGTGCAGGCCCCTCTTGTAGCAGTAATATTCTCTTATTGGCCAATAAGTGAATATTGTGGGTCACAAATCCCACCGAGGTTTTTCCCACACTAGGTTTCCTCATTAAACTACTATGTTATGGTGTGTTTTTAATGTGGTTGTTGTTATCTTTGTTCATTGCATTATTTCTTGTTTATCAGTATATAGTATTAATATGCTTTACATGTTTTAAGTCAAGAAAATCTACAAACCGGTTAGATACTAATTCACCCACCCCCCCTCTTAGTATCTGTAGGAATCCTAACAATTGGTATCAGAGCCTGGTCCTCTATTTTCAGAAGCCTAATAGATTTAGGTAGATCCTGACACCAGTAGAGATGGAAAACCTGATGAAGCAACTAGAAGGAGCTCTCTCAAACTATGATGCAGAAAAATTGAAAAATATCAAACTTGAAGATGATCTAAAGGCTGCTCAGGATATTATTCAAGCACTTCAAGAAAATCTTACTATTTCAAGAAACAAGAGAAGAGAACTTTGTGAAAAGATGCAAAATGAGAATGATGAAAAGGAAACTCTTAGTGATCTGATGAATAAGCTGAAACAAGAAAACATGACAACAAAGAATGAGATGCAGGATATGACTATGAGATTTTGTAAAGAAATTGAAGATAGAAAGAAGAATGAAGAAGACTTGACTAGAAGACTGAATGATGCTGCAAATGAAAACACAAGACTTAGTTATGAAAATGATATGTTGAAGACAGATCTAATGCATGCACAAAATGACTCAAATGAACTCATGAGACAAAAAGGTATCTTGGAAGGAGAACTGGCTGCTGCAAATCAACATAAAGAAAAATTCAAGAAAAGCTTAGAAGAACTTGGTGACTTGTTGAAAAATTAGAAACATAATGGTGACACTAATGGTCTTGGCTTTGAAACTGGTGAAAGCTCTGGTACTGCAAACACACAGGATCATGGCAAACTGGTAAGACAACCTACTGCTTATAAATTTAATGGTAAATGCTTTAACTATAACAAGTATGGTCATAGAGAAAATCAATGTGTTGGGTCTCAAATCAACAGATTGGATAGGTTCTAAGGAAATGCCAGTCCCTATGGTCAAACCCTCCAATTGACTTGGCCAACATGTAGAGTGAACCTGTTTGGTTGCTTACTCTCTCACTTTAGGCTCTGCAGGACCTAGGCGGGTATACCTATTCACTGAATGTCTCCAATAAACAGTGCTTTTTATAGCAGATATGTTATCCTAATCTGATATCTCCTGATCTTGAAGTGGCATGAGTTCCTTGAATGGAGATATAGTAGACGAGTTCAAGATTGTTGTTATGATAATTGTTTGCTTTGTGTTTCTTAATTACTTCTATAGTTGTCAAAATAACTAATTATGAAAGAAATGATGAGTATAACTTGAGATTTTAGCCAGTGCCTTCTTCACTGTTTGGGTTACAGAGTCATCACAATTTTCTTCAGGACTTATAGTGCGAATCTATGAGACAGCTTTTTAATTCATCCCTTATGAACCTGTCAGTTACTATTTCTTTTAAAACCAAATGAATGCTTATATTATGTGCTGATTGAGTGAATTTAACCCTACCCTTAAGGGACCAGTCAATTAAGCTTTGCAAGGAACGATTACAATCTGCAAGCAGAACTTTTGTTGCAACATTATAACATAAAGCATAAATCTGATCTTAAGAACATGAATAACCTTATCTTTATCAGATAATATCACAAACGATTGCCAAAAGAAAATGAAATAATCCACAACACATATGCAAGGAAACAGTAGATCAAGATTTGTATTCCATTATAGTTTGTACACAGAAGACTTACAGGCTGTTGCTGTTTCGCTCTTAATCCTATCTAATTATCTTATCTCCTTACATTACAAAAATCATTCTCATATATATATGAGGACGAAAGTTTTTCACGAAGGGACACGACTTTTCAAAATATTAGTCGTTAACTTGAGTGTTTCTAAACTTAAGCAAAAAGAGATTCAAAAGCCCCAAATGATGAATGTAATCATCGTCTTTGAATGTTCTGATTCGAGGCGTTTGCTTTTTTAATTCATCCCCTAGCGTCAGGTACTTGATTATTATCTGGTTGACGGTAGGGGCCATATCCTTACTTCGATCAATTTCTGACAAGGCCCAATCCTTGACGCTGACAAGTTCCTTTCGCAAATCCTCCAAGGTTATTACCTCTCCTTCCTTGTAGACGGAAGGCATTCCAATGGGTTTTTCATCATCTAATTCTTTTAAATCTCTTCTCAGCATATCCTCGAGTTTGACATGATTATCCATATACGCGTTACCCTCAGCCTTTTCTTCTGGCATCATGGTATCATCATTGCTTAGCACCCCCTGCAATCGTGCTCTTAACCGTTCATGCTCTGTTAACGCTTTTATTGTTCCATTGTAAACTATCCAATATGGTTCGACCTGTAAGAGCATGGTGTTAAACCGATGTCCTATGATGTCGTTGACCAATTTGTCCATCTTTTGCTGGATATTGTCTGCGCATTTATTGGCCTTCTCGGCCTGATATTTCCAGTATAGGGCATCAGAGACGTCATCCAAGCTGCGTCCTGCGGGGTATGAGGTGTATTCGCTGATAGGAGTCCCCGTTTCTAATTGCAATACCTTTGCTTGCAGCTTCTGATTTTCCTCCTTGGATTTTTCATATAATCCCTTGTATGTAATGTTCTCTCTGACCAAAAACTCTGTCTGGTCCAAGTTCAATCTTGCAACATCCAGGTTGAGCTTTGCAGTGACCCTAGGATCAGTCTTTCCAACCTGATGAACCATAAGATGCCCAAAGGTTTCTTCTATATCTACAATGATTGGCCTTTTCCCTTTTGGATATAGTGCCCACTGCAGGAGAGCCTTTTTGTCTGGATCATATCCAGAGCCTAGGAACAGTTTATCTACCTCTTGGGGCAATACCTGCTGATTCAAATCTTGTTTTTTCAAAAAGCCATCAAATAAGAGTGCTGAGTTGATATCCCAACCAGAGAAGATGATCACACCGGCCTCTTTTAATAATTTCCTCCCTTTTTCAGGAGTCATGTCTTTCATGAGGACATCAATTTCATCCTGTAATCTCTTCATCTATTCCTCCTCTGGTTTTCCAGCCATGCTTCGTTTGACATGAGCCCCTTTGTATTGATATAGAAATGAAAGGAATTCCCTAGAGGAGGCGAATCCATCATCAGCAATGAAGTCCTCATGCTCAGTCATTCTTATGTCAACAACATCTTTGATGTTGATTTCTCCTGTGTCCATGTTCATTTCTGTTTCGAAACCAGGAGGATAATCCTCTCTAGGAGAATCAGGTGGGATACTACTGGCGGTTGATTTCGGTGACATGTGAGCTAGGGGCTGACTGTCCTTCTCAGTATTAATGAAGCGAAGGAATTGTGAAGGAACTCTGTGCATAATTTCAGCTTCATGTTGAAGCAGCCTTTTAGCTACCTCCAGAGGATCTTGGAGATTTCCAATTAGGTCTCCATCTATCATTCCCCTTGCCCTTTTCCATTTGTAGGCCTCCCAGACTAACTCACTCTTTCCTTTTAAAGCTTTGGCCTCCTCTCGCTCAAGGTTCTTAATTAGGTCGTCTGGCATTTTGGCCATATGTATCCCAGCTTTGAGTTTCTGTGAGGCTCTAGCAGCTCTTATATATCCTTCGGGATCAAAATTCTCCCTAGGCTCACCCAGAGTCATGCCATAGTAATTTAATTTATTCTGTAATAAATGATAACTCTTTGAACTTTTGACAATGAAATCAGAGAAAACTAATAGACCTGGAACAATAGATTGTTTACCAAAATCAGTTAAATGTTTAGCACTGGCAATAGACAATTGCCTTATAATCTCCAAGCTAGCCACTCTGTCTGGCACCGTAATTGGAAGCATGTGCGGTTGCCCTTCATATCCAAATACCCTTATCTCTGTGTGATTATCATGGCAATACCAATCACCCCAATTATGTTCAATCTGTGACTCTGGAGAGAAATCCTTTGGCCTGAGGAACCTCTTAATTTCAGGGGACAAAGTATAATCCCTGCGTTGTCCAAAAGCTGCACTGAGAGGTTTCACAAAGTATTCTTGAAAATGCCAATATTGGTTGTTCATAAACCTCTGGTCCCATGTTGATACCCACAACTGAACCGGCTTCTTCAGACCATTCTTATCATAAGACCTGATGCTGAACTCATCTTGCCAGAAGTTAATTTCTTGTCCACAATAAAGAAGAATATGCATTAGCATGGAGTATAATGAAAAGTGAACATTCACAAGGTCTCCTTTCATTTTTTCCAGCCCATGATTCAAGGCATCCGCAACATAAGTAGCAAAATCAAATGACCTAGGGTCTTTTGATTGAATATCAGCACACAGAACCATAATCCCAACATCCATGAGTGGATGAGCCTCTATGCCTAGTACTTGGGCTGCAGTATAATACGTATATTTGAAATATGGATGGAAGTGGTTGACATCAAATGGCACCTTGTCACTTTTGCCAAACTGAACAAATGACCCACCCACTTTTGGCCTGTGAACAGGTAGCCTCCAAGTCCTGTAGATATTTTCCAAACTAAAGAATTCCTGTGAAAGTTTCTTCATATCGATGCTCTCCTCGACTTCCCAGTCTAGATCAAAAACCATATCAATAGTCTGCTTGTTGATTACTACTAATGTATTCCCTCTGTAATCACATATGTTTTAGTTCTCGGGTTGTAGCAATTAACCAGAGCTTTCATTAATTCTACGTCTACAAACACATTTGGAACTACTAATTTGCCTAAGTTCCTCTTCCATAGATTACTAATGGGTTCGGGTGCATCCCTTCTTTTGTAACCAAACAAAAATAACTCATGTCCTCTTATCTCAGTCCAAATGTCTCCTAGATTTTTAAATTTGTCCTCTAATCCTTCTTCTTCACTTTTAATCTTTTTGGACCTTACACTAGACGATGGACACTGGTTTAATAAGTCCTGAGTCAAAGCTCTCCCTTCTTTCTTCTGTCTCTTGGGCTTCTCTTCAGGGTTTAACTCTTTTCCTTTCCTACTCTTTTTAGAAGAAGAAGACGAAGGTTCCATAGTTACAGTAAATAAGAGAGACAACACTTACTTGGTAGAATGCTCAACTCTTCTGGTTATCATTTGCAAATCTCTGCAAGTTCTTCACAGCTTCCAATCTCTTCGCATCGATCTGATTCTTACGAAAATTCACTCAGTTCAATTGTAATTGAATGGGTAACTTGTGTACAGTTAATGTTTCTGCATCTGTAACGGCTACTCAAGTGTTTTAAACTTAATTGCAGATGTGACACTTTTCAACTGGGCCTTTAACTCCTTCGCGGGAAGTACAGTCCGCTCAAAGTGCGCGCGTTTCAAGTTATCGATGAAACCCTTGTCTTCGACCGAGTGTTTGAATCTTCCATCGAAAGCTCATTCTCTTCGATAATATTGTTTCGGTGAAAAACTTACGTCGAGAAGCCGCTTTTAAGACTCATCGAAATCACTTTTTCATCGATAGTCCCCTTTTTCGACAAGTTGCTCGTGAGTTTCATCGATGCCATACTTTCGATGAGTTTCTTTCTTCGGTGAAGGCTTATGAGTGTTCATCGATATCCCCTTTTCATCGATATCCTTTTTTATCGATGAAAAAGCTTTTCTTTTGTTCGACATTACGTTCATCGATGAAACTTGCATTTCGATGAATGTATCTTAAGTTTCTTCGGTAACAACATTCCTTCGAAATCACCTTTTGCCTTTTCGCTTTTTGCTTTTACCTTTTCGATGAAACCTGGAGTATCGATGAGGGGTTTCTTGCGTTCATCGAAGGTAACTTTTTCCCGAAATACCTTTGCTTAATGCTTTATATGCCCTGTGTCGATGAAAACGCTCTTTCGATGAAACTTCTCCTGCAGTGCTCGATACAGTTTACTGGCCGAAATATCCATTAGTCTTCATGCTTATGGAAACATATATTATTATTTTTTATTTTTATTTTTTTTAAAAATAGTGCTCAACAGCGGCTCTGACTGAGGATGAAGGCATTTTGAACTATGCCTTCAAGAATCTAGAATCTTTGGTTAGCGCAGATATGATGGTATTTACAATGGAAATGGATCCTACCCTACTGTACAGGTGATGCAAAGTGCTTCAGGAGAAGAAGTTCTTTAAGAACTGCCCATGTACTGGCAATTCTTGGACCTCCCCTGTCGCGTTTTGAAGCAAATAAGAATCCTCCCCCCCTTTGTCTATGATCACATATGGGCCGATCCATAAGGCTTCAAATTTACCATGCTTGCCTTTGTCTTGACTCCTGGCATTCCACATTAAAACCCAGTCTCCTACACAAAATTTCCTGTTTGATGTCCTCTTGTCGTACAACCTCTTCATTTGATTTTGAATCCTGATATTTTGCCTCTGAGCTTCTGCCCTGACTTCATCAAGTTCTACTAGCTGCATTATTCTTTCTTGTGATGGATCTTCAACATCTATTTCTTCTTGTATCATAAATCTATGTACAGGTAGAAGATTATCCAAAGGTAATCTGGCCCTTTTGCCATAAACCAATTCAAATGGAGACTTTCCTGTGGATTTTTTTACAGTTATCCTGTCTGCCCATAATGCAAGATTCAACTTTGAGTCCCATGCTTTTTTGTTCTGCCCCAGCATCTTTTTAATGATCTTCAGGATATTCTTGTTGCTTGATTCAGCTTGCCCATTCCCCTAGGGGTGGTAAGGAGAAGAATGTGATATCTTAATGCCATATTCATCACAAAAATTGTTGAATTCCTCTGATCTAAAAGACATGCCATTATCTGAGATGATTCTTGCAGGAACACCAAATCTAGTAATAATGTTCTCCATTAAGAATTTTATCACCACCTTGCTAGTGGCCTGTTTGGTAGGTATTGCCTCCACCCATTTGGTAAAATAATCTGTAGCAACCAATATCCATCTGTGTCCTCCACTGGATTTTTCTGATATTTCCCCTATAAAGTCTATTCCCCACTGTTGGAATGGTTCCTCAGTCAACATTGGTCTCAACGGGAGTGATCCTTGATACTTTGTTTTGCTTGAGAACTTTTGACAAGCTTCGCATTTTCTGACATATCTATAGGAATCATTGAAGACACATGGCCAATAATATCCGGCTCTCAATATTTTATGTGCTGTAGTCTTAGCTGAGAAATGGCCACCACAAACCCCATCATGCATTTCATGAAGAACTTTGTCTACCTGGTAGTTGTCTAGACATAATAACAATATCCCATCTCTATTTTTCCAATACAAGTCCCCATTGATAATCACATACCTTGCTGATTTTAACTTCAAAGCTCTTTTCTGACTATCGGTCATAGCATCTAGACATTTTAAGTGCTTAAGGTAATACATGATATCAGTGTACCATGCTGTTTTCTCAATACTGAAATTAGCTTCCTCCCATCCAACCTGATTCACATCAGACTCTTCAATTTCAGTTCTTGTCATGAGTTTTGCCAGCCCTTGTCCTTTGATAACCTGTGAAATTTTCAACTCAATGTTAAATTCTTGTATCTGATTGATCCATTTGCATCTTTTGCCCGTGACCTCAGTTTGTCTGAAGATATCTTTTACTGCTGCATTGGGGACATAAGCAATGACTTCGGCCCCTACTAAGTATGGCCTGAATTGTTTTACTGCTTTGACCAGAGCATAGGCCTGCTTTTCATTTGTTTCATACTTTACTTCTGAAGGGCTTAAAGATTTGCTAAAGTATGCAATGGGTTGCTCATATCCCTCTGAATTTTTCTGTAACAATACTGCTGCTATAGTGTGACAAGAGGCAAATGAAAATATTATAAATGGTTTGCCAAAATCTGGGGAAATTAGTACTGGTGCCTCAGAAATTGCTCTTTTGATAGCCACAAAGGAATCAATTGCTTCTTCAGTCCAGTCAATTTTTGCCTCTTTCTTCAACATCCTTACTATAGGTTTTACTATGTCTGCGAAATTCAAAATGAACCTTCTCACAAAATTAATTTGTCCCAAAAATGACTGAATGGCTTTGATAGTTCGGGGGATGGGAACCTCATTAATAGCTGCTACTCTTTCAGGGTCAATTCTCACCCCCTCCTTGGATACTATGTGTCCAAGTAGTTTTCCCTCTTCAACACCAAAGTGACATTTCTTGGGATTCAAGGAAATTCCATATTCTAAGGCTCTTTTAAATATCTTCTCAAGGTGTTCACAGTGATCATCAGCTTTCTTCGAGTACGCAGTTAGATCATCTTGGTATACTACCATGATTATATCAATCAATTCTGCAAAAGCCACATCCATTGCCCTTTGAAAAGTAGCTCCAGCATTGGTCAATCCAAATGGCATTCGTGCATAGACATAAGTGCCCCATAGAGTTGTGAAGGCTGTCTTATATTTTTCAGTTTCTCTAACTTTCACCTGATTGTAACCTGAAAATCCATCCATCATGGACAGCAACTCACACCCTGTTACCTTCTGCAGCATATTATCCATATTTGGCAATGGATAGTTATCCTTTAGAGACGATATGTTTAAATTCCTAAAGTCTACACATAATCTAATATCCCCATTTTTCTTCCTGACTGGTACCAAGTTAGAAACCCATGTGGAGTATCTGCATGGCTCAATTATTCCTGCGTCTTTCATCTTTATAATTTCTTCCCTCATTTTTGGTAGCAATGTGGGATTAATAGGTCTCTGCTTTTGTCTGAATGGTTTTGCTTCTGGTTTAAGTGGTATCTCATGTTGAAAGAGATCTTCCCTGTAAGCTTTGAGATCCTCATAAGACCATGCAAACACATGTTTATATCTTTTTAACAAAATTATCAGTTGTTGCCTCATAGTAGGAGTCAATTTTTTCCCAATAAAAACATTCTTTGGGGCTTCTTCATTTCCTAGATTGATTTGTTCAACATCACTTTCTTTAACAGCTGACCCTTTGGTTTCAATCACATCTTGAGCATTAAAAGTTCTCTCTAATGCTACCAGGCCTCTTGGCAATTTATTTGACTTCAGTTGTATAATTTCATGTCCAAATAAGGTCTCCTTACCTTCAGTTTGTTCCACAAAGTCATTAAAATTTATAGCTTGAGCCTGATAATGATCAGCACACTGTAAGAAGTTCAGCAGATCTGCATCATCTTGAAACACTTGCCAATTATACAAGTTGTCAGGAACAGATGGTCTCACTTTCATCTCCACTTCAGATATCCCAGTTAGCGTTATATCATTACCTTTCAGTGCAATATTTGCTAGAAAATCTGCCATGATGTTCTTTGATCTATCTATCCAGGTTATCTGAAAAGCATCAAAAAGCTCCATGGTATCCCATACAGCATTCCTGTATTGTTTCAGTCTTAAGTGCTTCGAGGCATATCTCTCCTTTACTTGTGAGACTATTAATTCTGAATCACCAAAGACACTTAGCAATTTGATCCCATGTTTGACTGCTATGTTAAGACCAGTGAGTAGGGCTTCATATTCAGCAATGTTGTTTGTACATTCAAATAACAACTTGAAAGAATATTTGTAAGTTTCTCCTGTAGGTGAAATAAAAAGGATTCCAGCCCCACTCCCTTCTTTGCTACAAGACCCATCAAAGAACATTTTCCATATCTGACCATCCTTTTCAGTTAGACATGACTCAATGGGGATCCACTCTTTAAATTTAGGTTTTGTCAACTGTACCTGGAAGTTGTCCATATCAGTTTGTAAAAAACATACTTGGTTCACTGTTTCTTCCATGTCTTCTATGATATATGTGGACCGAGGTTCCCTGTCAATTTTTATTTCCTGTCCATTTATTGGAATCGTAGCATAAGACAAATCCAGCTGCACATATCCACCAATCATATTCGACCATTGTCTAGACAACAACATTCCATAGTTTGGTGGAACATCTACCACCGTGATATCTGTTTTATATGATGCTTCTGGACAGGCTGCTAATCTGAACTCTACATCCTTCATGATACCAACCACTGGGACTGATCTATTGTCCATGGCATAGCACTTCCCAAAGGTAGTATCAACTTCCAATCCTAATTCTTTCATCACCCCAACAGGCATGACATTTATGGCTGCTCCTGAATCAATCATACAGTTCTTTACCCTTTTGTTGTTTATCACCAAAGTGAGGTAAAATGGGTCTACTTGTGTTGGGTTTTTAGTTATAGTGGACCCTAAGTATATAACTGGAGCCATTTGTTCATTACTGTCACCTGTTGGGACTTCTTGTTTCTGTTCATTAACCTTTCCTTCTTGGACACCTGAGATCATCTCCAAAGTTTTTTCCCTATATTTAGGAAACCTCATGATTTCCATCAATGGGACAGAGACTTTTAATTGCGTTAGTGCAGCTGAGATATCAAACAAGGTTGATTGCTGTGATGAAAGAATTTTTACCGTTTCTTTCTTTTGAACATCAGGACCCTTCTTATTATTCTTTGGTACAACCTCCTTAATCATAGCTCCTTTGTTTATTCGCTTGAGTGTCTCATTAGTTTCTTTCATAAAAAGACTAGTAGGTTTACCTTGCTCTGGATTCACTACCCTATTCCTTAAATCATAAGTCCTTTTTGCTTGTGCAACGGCACAAGCTGTAATTCTTCTTTTTTCCTCCTCAGTAGGGATTCTGAGCTTAACACTTTCATTTTTGCTGGTGGTCACAGGCAAGACAGAGCATTGATCAATATTTATAGAATCTGACCTTCCTTCCTGACTAAATGATATCATATTAACAGTTGAATCATCCACACGATCTTCATAGCTATCCTCTTCCTCTTGCAACCCTCTTGCTACTGCGCACAAAGAAGAAGCATGTGGCATATTGCAAGCATAGCACCACATGTCATCGTCTTGAGTATAATTCACTGTTCTTTTTAAAGGATCTGGAATTTGTTGATTGTCTCTGTGGTTCCTTTCTACTGGTTTTCCATCCTTCCATGTAGTGTTATAAGGCATGTCATGTAGTCTAGGTCTCTCAGGACGGTAGTATTGCTGTTTCTCAGTTTTGTTTACTCTTACAGACAAATCCTTCAGGGCATTTAAAACTTTGTCAAGCTTATCTTCATCCCTATTGGCCTTGGGTGCTTTAGGATTGTACAATCTTGCATCCTCTCTTTTTCCAACCTTACCAGCAGCCTTTCTATTGTTCTCTATAACAATGGCATCTTTCATAACATCTCGGAGATCTCTTGGGTTTCTAGTTCTCAACTCATAGTTTGTTTTGCTGTCATAAGCATTGATATAGTACAGAATGCTCACTTCAGGTACTGGTTTCATCCTATTAGGGATTTTGTTCAGAACCCTATTGAATCTTTTGTTAAAGTCAATTACTGATTCATTTTGCTCTTTCTTAATGCTGATGATTTCATGCAAAGAAAACTCAGGACTATTATGGTCTCCATACTGCTCCAGGAACAATTCTTTGAATTCTGCAAGATTTCTAATGGATGCATCAGGCAACGTTCTAAACCAATCTCTCGCATCTTCTATTAATGACTGCATAAACAACCTGATCTTGACATCCTCATATGGCAAACCAAAATCCTCAATTACTGCATCAAAGGCTTTGCAATGAGCCTCACCTGAAACTGCATTACTTCCTGTGAACTTTGGTATTGCTGTCCTGATTTCATTTGGGATGGGATATGGATACACCATCATTCCTGAAAAATCAAACTGCCTCATTTGTTCCATATTTATTAGTCCATGCCCTCCATGAGGATTCACAAAGTTCTGGTTCATATTACCATACAAGGGCATTTGGTTTTGATAAGGAGGAGGGTATTGATTCTGGTGTTGATACTGAAACTGACCAGGGGGTGGATACTGATTATGAGGGATGAAGCCTGTATGTGAGTTTTGTTGGACTGGTGGTGCACCTGATTGCACATGATCATCCCTCTTGTTACCAAACAGAGGATTCTCATAAGCTTTGAAATCATTACCTTTTGTTTTACCCACTCCCTGAGCATATGTTTTCTTGTAGTTGTTTACATCTTTATTAAAGTTATCCTCACCAACATTTATGCCCAATTTGGCACACAGCTCCAAACATTCCTGAGTCCTTCCTAAATCTCTCATCTCAGCAGCTGCCTCCATCATTTGTCTGGTTAAATCTGTAAATCTATCTGTAGGATCTGTCATACCTGATCCTGATGGAGGTGGTGTGTATTGTCTGGACCGTGCTTCATGATTTTCAAAACCAGGGGGAATTTGGCATCGCCCCTTTTGAGCTTTATATGCTGCAACCAAATCTTCATTCATCGGGCTTGAAGTTGTTGTTCTATCTTGTTCTTTTAAGGGCGAATGTTGGCTACTTTCATGTTTATACTGGTTGTATCTTTCTCTCATGGAATCATTCATGGGTTCTTTATTTTTGTTCTTTCATTGAGGGAAATCTAATTGGGATAAAGATTGTCCTTTCGCAACCGATCTTGTCCTGTGCATTGAAATTCTTATTTCAGAGTCGCCACCTCTTTCCTAGAGGATATGTGTTATTTTTTTTTCTTCTGAGTTCTTTCCCACAGCAGAGTTTTTATAATTCTCCCCAGCAGAGTCGCCAATCTGTTGGGTCTCAAATCAACAGATTGGATAGGTTCTAAGGAAATGCCAGTCCCTATGGTCAAACCCTCCAATTGACTTGGCCAACATGTAGAGTGAACCTGTTTGGTTGCTTACTCTCTCACTTTAGGCTCTGCAGGACCTAGGCGGGTATACCTATTCACTGAATGTCTCCAATAAACAGTGCTTTTTATAGCAGATATGTTATCCTAATCTGATATCTCCTGATCTTGAAGTGGCATGAGTTCCTTGAATGGAGATATAGCAGACGAGTTCAAGATTGTTGTTATGATAATTGTTTGCTTTGTGTTTCTTAATTACTTATATAGTTGTCAAAATAACTAATTATGAAAGAAATGATGAGTATAACTTGAGATTTTAGCCAGTGCCTTCTTCACTGTTTGGGTTACAGAGTCATCACAATTTTCTTCAGGACTTATAGTGCGAATCTGTGAGACAGCTTTTTAATTCATCCCTTATGAACCTGTCAGTTACTATTTCTTTTAAAACCAAATGAATGCTTATATTATGTGCTGATTGAGTGAATTTAACCCTACCCTTAAGGGACCAGTCAATTAAGCTTTGCAAGGAACGATTACAATCCGCAAGCAGAACTTTTGTTGCAACATTATAACATAAAGCATAAATCTGATCTTAAGAACATGAATAACCTTATCTTTATCAGATAATATCACAGACGATTGCCAAAAGAAAATGAAATAATCCACAACACATATGCAAGGAAACAGTAGATCAAGATTTGTATTCCATTATAGTTTGTACACAGAAGACTTACAGGCTGTTGCTGTTTCGCTCTTAATCCTATCTAATTATCTTATCTCCTTACATTACAAAAATCATTCTCATATATATATGAGGACGAAAGTTTTTCACGAAGGGACACGACTTTTCAAAATATTAGTCGTTAACTTGAGTGTTTCTAAACTTAAGCAAAAAGAGATTCAAAAGCCCCAAATGATGAATGTAATCATCGTCTTTGAATGTTCTGATTCGAGGCGTTTGCTTTTTTAATTCATCCCCTAGCGTTAGGTACTTGAATATTATCTGGTTGACGGTAGGGGCCATATCCTTACTTCGATCAATTTCTGACAAGGCCCAATCCTTGACGCTGACAAGTTCCTTTCGCAAATCCTCCAAGGTTATTACCTCTCCTTCCTTGTAGACGGAAGGCATTCCAACGGATTTTTCATCATCTAATTCTTTTAAATCTCTTCTCAGCATATCCTCGAGTTTGACATGATTATCCATATACGCGTTACCCTCAGCCTTTTCTTCTGGCGTCATGGTATCATCATTGCTTAGCACCCCCTGCAATCGTGCTCTTAACCGTTCATGCTCTGTTAGCGCTTTTATTGTTCCATTGTAAACTATCCAATATGGTTCGACCTGTAAGAGCATGGTGTTAAACCGATGTCCTATGATGTCGTTGACCAATTTGTCCATCTTTTGCTGGATATTGTCTGCGCGTTTATTGGCCTTCTCTGCCTGATATTTCCAGTACAGGGCATCAGAGACGTCATCCAAGCTGCGTCCTGCGGGGTATGAGGTGTATTCGCTGATAGGAGTCCCCGTTTCTAATTGCAATACCTTTGCTTGCAGCTTCTGATTTTCCTCCTTGGATTTTTCATATAATCCCTTGTATGTAATGTTCTCTCTGACCAAAAACTCTGTCTGGTCCAAGTTCAATCTTGCAACATCCAGGTTGAGCTTTGCAGTGACCCTAGGATCAGTCTTTCCAACCTGATGAACCATAAGATGCCCAAAGGTTTCTTCTATATCTACAATGATTGGCCTTTTCCCTTTTGGATATAATGCCCACTGCAGGAGAGCCTTTTTGTCTGGATCATATCCAGAGCCTAGGAACAGTTTATCTACCTCCTGGGGCAATACCTGCTGATTCAAATCTTGTTTTTTCAAAAAGCCATCAAATAAGAGTGCTGAGTTGATATCCCAACCAGAGAAGATGATCACACCGACCGCT
The DNA here is from genome assembly GCF_030272615.1 of Cryptomeria japonica. Taxonomy (NCBI): domain Eukaryota; kingdom Viridiplantae; phylum Streptophyta; class Pinopsida; order Cupressales; family Cupressaceae; genus Cryptomeria; species Cryptomeria japonica. Next base: position 257,470,307 of record NC_081407.1, on the reverse strand, counting down.
TTTAATAATTTCCTCCCTTTTTCAGGAGTCATGTCTTTCATGAGGACATCAATTTCATCCTGTAATCTCTTCATCTGTTCCTCCTCTGGTTTTCTAGCCATGCTTCGTTTGACATGAGCCCCTTTGTATTGATATAGAAATGAAAGGAATTCCCTAGAGGAGGCGAATCCATCATCAGCAACGAACTCCTCATGCTCAGTCATTCTTATGTCAACAACATCTTTGATGTTGATTTCTCCTATGTCCATGTTCATTTCTGCTTCGAAACCAGGAGGATAATCCTCTCTAGGAGAATCAGGTGGGATACTACTGGCGGTTGATTTCGGTGACATGTGAGCTAGGGGCTGACTGTCCTTCTCAGTATTAATGAAGCGAAGGAATTGTGAAGGAACTCTGTGCATAATTTCAGCTTCATGTTGAAGCAGCCTTTTAGCTACCTCCAGAGGATCTTGGAGATTTCCAATTAGGTCTCCATCTATCATTCCCCTTGCCCTTTTCCATTTGTAGGCCTCCCAGACTAACTCACTCTTTCCTTTTAAAGCTTTGGCCTCCTCTCGCTCAAGGTTCTTAATTAGGTCGTCTGGCATTTTGGCCATATGTATCCCAGCTTTGAGTTTCTGTGAGGCTCTAGCAGCTCTTATATATCCTTCGGGATCAAAATTCTCCCTAGGCTCACCCAGAGTAATGCCATAGTAATTTAATTTATTCTGTAATAAATGATAACTCTTTGAACTTTTGACAATGAAATCAGAGAAAACTAATAGACCTGGAACAATAGATTTCTTACCAAAATTAGTTAAATGTTTAGCACTGGCAATAGACAATTGCCTTATAATCTCCAAGCTAGCCACTCTGTCTGGCACCGTAATTGGAAGCATGTGCGGTTGCCCTTCATATCCAAATACCCTTATCTCTGTGTGATTATCATGGCAATACCAATCACCCCAATTATGTTCAATCTGTGACTCTGGAGAGAAATCCTTTGGCCTGAGGAACCTCTTAATTTCAGGGGACAAAGTATAATCCCTGCGTTGTCCAAAAGCTGCACTGAGAGGTTTCACAAAGTATTCTTGAAAATGCCAATATTGGTTGTTCATAAACCTCTGGTCCCATGCTGATACCCACAACTGAACTGGCTTCTTCAGACCATTCTTATCATAAGACCTGATACTGAACTCATCTGGCCAGAAGTTAATTTCTTGTCCACAATAAAGAAGAATATGCATTAGCATGGAGTATAATGAAAAGTGAACATTCACAAGGTCTCCTTTCATTTTTTCCAGCCCATGATTCAAGGCATCCGCAACATAAGTAGCAAAATCAAATGACCTAGGGTCTTTTGATTGAATATCAGCACACAGAACCATAATCCCAACATCCATGAGTGGATGAGCCTCTATGCCTAGTACTTGGGCTGCAGTATAATACGTATATTTGAAATATGGATGGAAGTGGTTGACATCAAATGGCACCTTGTCACTTTTGCCAAACTGAACAAATGACCCACCCACTTTTGGCCTGTGAACAGGTAGCCTCCAAGTCCTGTAGATATTTTCCAAACTAAAGAATTCCTGTGAAAGTTTCTTCATATCGATGCTCTCCTCGACTTCCCAGTCTAGATCAAAAACCATATCAATAGTCTGCTTGTTGATTACTACTAATGTATTCCCTCTGTAATCACATATGGTTTTAGTTCTCAGGTTGTAGCAATTTACTAGAGCTTTCATTAATTCTACGTCTACAAACACATTTGGAACTACTAATTTGCCTAAGTTCCTCTTCCATAGATTACTAATGGGTTCGGGTGCATCCCTTCTTTTGTAACCAAACAAAAATAACTCATGTCCTCTTATCTCAATCCAAATGTCTCCTAGATTTTCAAATTTGTCCTCTAATCCTTCTTCTTCACTTTTAATCTTTTTGGACCTTACACTAGACGATGGACACTGGTCTAATAAGTCCTGAGTCAAAGCTCTCCCTTCTTTCTTCTGTCTCTTGGGCTTCTCTTCAGGGTTGAACTCTTTTCCTTTCCTACTCTTTTTAGAAGAAGAAGATGAAGGTTCCATAGTTACAGTAAATAAGAGAGACAACACTTACTTGGTAGAATGCTCAACTCTTCTGGTTATCATTTGCAAATCTCTGCAAGTTCTTCACAGCTTTCAATCTCTTAGCATCGATCTGATTCTTACGAAAATTCACTCAGTTCAATTGTAATTGAATGGGCAACTTGTGTACAGTTAATGTTTCTGCATCTGTAACGGCTACTCAAGTGTTTTAAACTTAATTGCAGATGTGACACTTTTCAACTGGGCCTTTAACTCCTTCGCGGGAAGTACAGTCCGCTCAAAGTGCGCGCGTTTCAAGTTATCGATGAAACCCTTGTCTTCGACCAAGTGTTTGAATCTTCCATCGAAAGCTCATTCTCTTCGATAATATTGTTTCGGTGAAAAAATTACGTCGAGAAGCCGCTTTTAAGACTCATCGAAATCACTTTTTCATCGATAGTCCCCTTTTTCGACAAGTTGCTCGTGAGTTTCATCGATGCCATACTTTCGATGAGTTTCTTTCTTCGGTGAAGGCTTATGAGTGTTCATCGATATCCCCTTTTCATCGATATCCTTTTTTATCGATGAAAAAGCTTTTCTTTTGTTCGACATTACGTTCATCGATGAAACTTGCATTTCGATGAATGTATCTTAAGTTTCTTCGGTAACAACATTCCTTCGAAATCACCTTTTGCCTTTTCGCTTTTTGCTTTTACCTTTTCGATGAAACCTGGAGTATCGATGAGCGGTTTCTTGCGTTCATCAAAGGTAACTTTTTGCCGAAATACCTTTGCTTAATGATTTATATGCCCTGTGTCGATGAAAATGCTCTTTCGATGAAACTTCTCCTGCAGTGCTCGATACAGTTTACTGGCCGAAATATCCATTAGTCTTCATGCTTATGGAAACATATATTATTATTTTTTATTTTTATTTTTTTTTAAAATAGTGCTCAACACAATGTAGATCTAGAAATTATTAGAATACCAATACACCCACCGGTCAATGTTCAAAATGCAACAAAGTTGGTCATAATTCTAAAAATTGCAGAATGAATGTGAGATGTTATATTTGTGGAAGATTTGGACATTTATCTAATCAATGCAGAACACAAACTGGCATAGGTTATGGGAAAGCTATTTAGAAAAATAATGTGACTTGTTATGCCTGTAACAAGATTGGACATATTGCAAAATTTTGTAGAAGTAAGTCCTCACTGGTAAACAACAAAGGTCCTAGTTTGAAAGGAAAAGAAAAGGTTGAAGAAGTTAAGTATGAATTTTCAAAAAAATGGATCAGGAAATCAAAACTGAATATTGACAGGAATACTCCTCCACTGGCAGAATAGGGTAGCAATCCACCGGCAGGAGACTATTCATCAAATTGAAGAAAATTCCCTTGAGGGTTTGGAAATCAAATGAGAAACATGCTATTATTCCCTCGGTTGATGGTAAGAAGTTAAAATTACTTCTATACCGACATATATGTTAAGTGATAACTTAACCGACAAGCATTAAATGTGGTAGTTGGCAGATTGACATTATAAATTAGTGTTTTTGGCTCCATTTTACTTCACCGAGCATTCAAACATTCGAAGAACGCGAAAATTACGAGCTAAGGCATTTCAAGCAAAGAAGAAAAGCAATTTAGCAATCAATCTTTCCAAAGGCAGAAAAAGGTATTTATAATCATGGCATCCTCTTTTGTACCTGAATTCATAGCAAACCCTACTATAGTGGAAGCAATCAAGTGCCCTAGGCTCGTTTTTTAGTTAGTTCTCAAAATAGCTAAGAAGGATGACAATATTGGTGCATTTTCTCAAATCCCCAAAGGAGTAGTTTTTGCAGAAGACCCTAGGATGTATATTCATTACCATATAGAAGAATTAGGAGATGAAGAAATTAAGAACATGTACAAGACTGTTATTTGTGATGATTTCAGTAATGTGAAACCTGAACACAAAATAATTGAAACCCTAGGATTCACATAAATTCTCTGCATTCCGGATTTCCCCAAGGAAGTTATTAGGATAGTATTGAGCAAGGTACATGGTGCATTCTTTTGGCTAGATTATGTTCACAAAATTACTAAGGAAGCTGTAAAAGTTGTAACAGGGTTACCCTCCACTGGTAATAGACCTGACAAGACTAAGAAGGTCTCAAATGACCTAGTAATGAACCTAACAGGTGAAACATCTGACAAAAGGTATTTAAGGGTGAATGATGTAACTGACATAAATGTGAGATTCATTAGCATGATTCTAGGCTACAAAATAACACATGCAAATAGACTAAATTCAGTTTCCAGCTTATGCATAAAGAGTGCTCATGACATGATTAAGGATAATGTGAAAATTGATGTGTGTGAATGGCTGAAGGATGAATTGATTGACAATCTTGGAAAGATCAAGAAGGATAAGAAAGGGACATTTAGATTTGGCAACTTACTTGTTTGCTTAATGCTACATATAACCAAATAGGTGCCCGGTATAGGTAATAAGAACCTTGGATTTGACATACCGGTAGACAAACAGTTATCTGACTTATTGAACAACATGGGTGAAAACAAAGAGAAGAATATTAATGAGTACTTTCAAGCATTAAAGGCCAGAATGAACGCTGGAGTCAGATTGTCACAATAAATTGTAATATATATAAGGATGACATATGTTTTGTGATTAAGAAGGATGAGATCTAGATGGAGGCAGTTATCCCAAGAACAATTTGGGTTACTGAAATGGGTTATGAAACCGATGACAACATAATTGAAACATATGCAAAAGCCCTTCTGGAAGCACCCAAGGAACCTAAGGAAGAAGTATTTGGCAGTGCTGAAACCATTGAAAATCAAATTCAATCCAAGAAGAGAGTGAAGAAAGTAGAAGCAATAGTGAGGAGAGGTTCAAGGTAGGCTAAGGCTATCAAAGAAGATGTACTTAAACAAACCGGTATCACTGAAGGTGAGTTACAAGCACAACAACCAATAACTCACCTTTCACTAGTAGCAACTTCTTTGGAAAGTGACATGCTAGTTGCATTTAAAAGAGTTGTAAGGAAAAGGGAACCTTCACCGGTATCCACACCTTTGCCTAGAAGAACCAGACAAAAACCACATATCTGGGTCGGCCTCATAAGATTACATTTACTAATGTAGTAAAATGAAACGTGTAACTAGTTCGGCCCTAAGAATTAAAGAAATCTTTCCAGAAAATAACAACCAAAAGGTGCAGTTCAGCAGGAAGGTCGACCACACGCCAAAGAACATCAAAAAAGACCCAAAATATATCCACATGCCAAGAATCACGTTGGTAATGAAGGAAAACCAACTGAAAAGCACAAGAATTGTCCAGGAACCCAAAAACAGTCAACCATAAGTGATAAATGACCGGAAAAGAACCCAAATGAACTGAAAAATATGGAATTAAGCACATGAACTAGCCTGGAAACTAAAAATAAGATCTTCCATGAAAAGTAGGCAACTACTGGTACCAACTGGTAAGAACACAAAAAACTGCATAAAGAACTAGACAAGAACAAAACTGAAAGGAAATATTTTTGGTTGATGCAAGATTGCTCATCGATCGGGGATGCTCCTACATCAATGTCATAATCTAAAATTAAGAGAACTAAATAAAAGAAAAGAGGAGATAAATAAAGCTCAACTAAAGGTAAACTAAAGTATTACTAAGAGAACTTAAGCTAGAAAAACATAGCTCTATAAAAAATAAATAAATAAAAATAATACATAACTCTAACTAAAATGCTCTAAAAATAAGGGAACTTTTTCTTTATTCATAAATATTATCATGATTAGAATGTAGAAATCACTTGCTCCCTAACAAAATTAGTAAATAAACCAAATATATTTTGATAAAGGATCTATATGTGACACAACCTCCTAATTTTAATGAAAAATGAAAGAATTGCATGGTATGTTTCCTAAAAAAATCACTACATGGTCTGAAATAGAATCCATAAACATAGCGTAAAGTGAAGAAATAGGTATTCACTAGTTTGACTATGTAAATGAGTAAACCTATTTCCAATTGTCATTACATTAAAGAGGGATGAAATCAATAGATTCAATCCTAAATGTTTGAATGTTGATTGACTTCTATATGTTGGCTTCTTTATTTGAGTTGAAGATGAGATATGGAAAGATGTAAGTTGAATGCAAGATCTAGGACTAAAGGTGTGAAATTGACAAGAATTGACATGTACAAACAGTTTCAAATTTGATATGTAGGTATGAATACATATCTAGGATTATGAAGTTTAGAAGAACCCGTGTCTGAAACATGGGCTTAAAATTGTTGGACATAGGTGTGTGGAGAAACCTTGTCCTTAAAGTGTCATATGCAAGCAACGAGTATCTTTTCGAGTTCAAGATATTGCTCAGAATCTTTCCCTAAAGTTTCATCAATAATTGGTCAGATATAGATCTATGGGACAACCTTTCCCTCCACTTTTTACCTCTACAAAAGTTGGATCTCAGTGTCTTTGTCTTCTCTTCCTGAATCTATAATTGTGTCTTCAAATCTTATCACTTGCACATAGAAGAAGATAAATGGTGTTGTTGATAGGGGTTTGCCTAGGTTGAATCTTGAATTTGTAATTAACCCTTGAATTGAATTGAGATTGAACTAAAAGTATTGAAGTAAGATGTTGAATATGATACCTCAATCTTGTTGAAGTTGATGAAGGTTGATGATGCAATGATCTTTGAAAGTGATCGCAAGTGTTGACGCAATAACATGACATGACATGACAAAATATAAATAACTCAATCATGAACACATGCTTGCATGAGATTGTTGTAATTTCTTGCTCCATGATATCTAGATTTGAAGAATGCTTGAAGGATATGGTGGGATGAAAGGTTGCCTTCATACTTGAAGATGTGAGTGGATGCTTATTATGAATGGGTGGATGGATATTAATAAATTAGAAGATGCTCTTATATAGAGTTCACAACGTATTTTGCAAAGTAGGTTGACCTCCAACAATCAAATTGAGGCATCGTGATTTGGAATTAATTGGCAAAAAGGAGGCACTGACATGCTCAAATTTGGGCCCTGTTTTGGGGGTCAAGGATGCCCCAATCACCCTTGTCCACCCAAAATAAGGTGAACAAGCTAAGAATGAGGTGTATTCAGTTCGAGACAGGGATTTTGAGCACCATGCAGACAAATAACATCATTTTTGCAGTACAAAGGCCATAATACGCTTGGATAAGAGCTAAGAGAAAATAAGGACACAAAAATTGATGTAAATTGTATAGGATTACAATTTACCACACAACACATAGTATGACAAATAATGATAAGAATTATTTTTTTAAACTGGATTTAATAAATCTAATGTGAATCCAATTTTATATATTAAAATTCATGATCACAAGCTACCTTTCATTGTGTTATAATTTGATAATTTGCTCATCATTTGGAATGGTCATTTAATCATACATAAATTTTAATTTTGAAACATCCAACTTCTTGGATTGTTTCGTTACTTTCTTGGAGTTGAAGTGTGGAAAATGCCAAAAAAAAAATTCCTTTGAAATGAATTACATCAAAGAAATTCTCACATAGTTTAGAATGCAGGATTGCAAAGCTTCACTGATGCTAATGAAGACAAGTACTAACTTGACTAAAGACCTAGATGATAAAGTAGTCAATGAAATAATATATAGGATTTTTGGAGGAAATTTGATCTACTAGGCTACTCTTCATTTAGACATCTTATACACATGGAATCTTGTTCCAATTTTTTATTTATATAAATAGAACTTTATTGGTTGATTGCAAAATGAGTTTTAAGATAACTTCAAGGAACACAAAAAATTAGATTGAAATATTTAAAGAATGAAGATTTCAAGCTTGTTGGGATTTAAGATTCAAATTGGGTAGGTTGCAAAGACTCTAAGAAATCAATTTTTTGTCATTGCTTCAATCTTGGATTAGTCATTGTTTCACATAGTTGTAAGAAGCAATCTAATGTTACATTGTCATCCACTGAAGTAGAGTACAAGATTGTTGTTGAAGTAACATGTGAATCATTATGGCTCAGATATTTGACACACACAACTTGATCCCATGATTATGTATCATGATAATCAAAGTGTGTTGCAGATATCCAAGACTCTAATATTTTATGCTCACATAAAGCATATTAAAGTATATCATCACTTTATTTGTCATCATAGTGTCATTTAGAAAATTGAAAAAAATTATATACCATCAATAAACAACTTGTAAGCATCCTTATCAAAACTTTGAATAAAAATAAATTTGTATATTTTGAAAAGACATTAATATTAGATAATTCCTTATTTATATATAAACAACTAACAAACCTATTTATATGAAACAATCTCATCATTCAACGGTTTTGTCTATCTATATATGGTGAAACAAGAATTATAAAAAACATAAGAACTGAATTTTATTCAATATTAAAGAAAAGAATCGGATAGTCACTTGTGTACTAGTTGTGTGTGTGAAAAGTGATTCAGTATCTGCAAGTTGTAAGACACAACACTTCAATAAACCATTATTTGCATGGGTTAGTTAATAAAAAACGACAAAATAAAATCCATTGCAAGTCGGCTTATTGCCTTCTAGTAGATGCGAGTTTAGATTGCTCTCAAATTGCTAAGCTATCCAGTGACTAGACAACACCTAAACAAAATATTTTTAAATCTATATGAGCATGAATATGAGCTAAATGGATGCAAGATTTAAGTTAGATATGCAAGATTAATCTAACATGATTTAAGCAATATATGAATATTTAAGCTAAATGATTTAAGCAATATGAAATAACTAATATGTAATATCTCAATGTAAATTCTCAATGAACCTAGAGCCAAAACAACATAATAACAATATATTCTACAGGATCTTTGATTAGGAGATGAGAGCCTGAATTTATAGAAAATTCAGAAAGAAACCAATGACTGAGATCAAATTATGATGAGCGAAGATAAATTGTCCAGCTTGATTCAATGCGATGAAAATGAACACCTACTTAGATTGAGTGTGTGATCAAAGATACTCTTTAAACCCTTGATTGTGTTTAAATGAATAATCAGCTTGATGAAAAGCTATGAAACTGATTAACATTAAGAGATTGATTCAGACAAAGACAATGTCAACTTGATATGAAGCGATAAAACTAATATGCCCCTAGCGATTGATTTGATGAAGCTTAGCTACTCGACTTGTAACGAAGATTTTTGAAAGAAATTCTCGACTTTGAGGTCATGAATATGCCCCCTTGGGAGAAAAATCGAAAGATAGCGAGGGTTGCACAGTGATTGTGGGCAAAAAAAATTTGTAGCGATGATAAGTTATTTGAGCACAAAGATTAATGTTGAAGATTAAAATCAGAGTTAATGTGAGAACTAAATTGAGATTTAGCGTTGATTAACAAGAAATTGAGTGCAAATTGAAGAAGAGAATGAGCAGTTAATGACAGTGCTAAGTGGTCAACATCATGAAATTTCAATTAGAGAATTGACGTTAGATTTTGATTTCGATCCCAAAAATGGACTCAGGATAGCCAATTTATGAGCTCTTGATTTGATTTCATCGTACTTGTGTTGATTGATTATGAGATGTTGTTCTATATGTTTTATTCTATATGTATGCATATCTTTTCAGTATAGATGAATGAATGCAAATGGACTATGGATGTTTATTTTTGTTTCCTTTTATGCAAATAATTGATGATGCAAATAAATGAGGAGAATGAGTAACTAGTAATGCAAATGTTTATTTTTCTTCATGCAATAATATGAATGCAAATAAGTATAAAATGAAATGTATGGATCTATAGAAGATGCTCATGTATGTAGCTAACATCTCAATACACAAGTACTCGATCAGAGAAATGATGATGAAAAAGAGACCACTTAGCTGAGAAATGATGAATGTCTCAGACTCTCATTTAAAAGATAAAGAGATCATTGTTATCATGCCGAAATCACTCGAAATGCATTAAATTTAGAATGAATGCAACCTAAACCTAGTCACTAGATTTGGAATGCTTAATTTTCATCACTAAGCATTTTACAAACACAACAAGCAGAATAGAGTTCATTTCTTTGTATATGCAATATTAATTATCTTGTCCGCAATGACCCTTTTTTTGTTCATATCCTTGGACAAATTACGCATGCTTCCGGATTGCACATTTAAAGAAATTCCCTCTACATACAAAGAAATGACTCCAACCTCCCTGTAGCATACAAATAAGTGGAGTCGAGGTATGTGTGGCGATTTCACCTTAATGTGAAGGCACTTATCACAGACACCCAGCTAATTAGATGTTTCCAGATCATCAGATTCATTCCTACAAGCAGAAAACAAAGAAAAGTATTATGCCCCCAATCTTTGCTCCTCTTAGTCAAGATAGACTTCCTTGAGTTACTCAAAGGGAATAATAAGCGAAAGCCAATGTAAAAGACAACACACAAAGAAAATTTCATGCATCTCAAACAATTTAGTGATTGTTTTCAATAGTCTTGTTTTTCTTGTGTACTCAATGATAAAACTCTTTGGTAGTTAGGAGATAGGTGACTGACTCAGAGTGGATGACCAGGTACCATTGGTGGAAGGATGACCTGGTTGATACTACTTAGGACATGTAAATTGCTCAGTCGATTACCCTAATACTAGGACATTGATTGGTTTCAAGCCATGAGGGTTCCAAAAGAACCGGGATGTCACAAAAGCGACTAAAAGAAATGTACAAGTGAAAGCAAAGATGCAACACTTCAGTACAAGAGATAAGACTAACCTGGATGAAATCCAGTAGCCATACTGATCGATGTCATTGTTTTGATTTGATCATTAATATGAATGTCTGGTTTCAAAGAATAAGTACCTCGTATAAGACCGGTCTGTCTGGTTTCAAAGAATAAGTACCTCGTATAAGACCGGTCTGTCTGGTTTCGAGTGTACCCTTCCTTGTATAAGACATACTGATGTTTGATAGAGTTTGATGGATTGATTAACAAGACATGAGATAAGTTTGATTGCAGACTTTGAGAGTTTGTCTGATGTTGATTTAGTTTGATGGATAGTCTATGCTTTCTTGCTCTGATTTTTTTTCAGTTTTTGATTTAGTGAATTTTTTGAGTTTTTTAGGATTTTTTTTCAGGACATTTTAGGATTTTTAGGATTTTGTTTAGGACATTTTATGATTTTTAGGAGTTTGTTTAGGACCTTTTATGATTTTTTTAGGATTTTCTTTCAAGACTTTTTATGATTTTTAGAATTTTCTCAAGACATTTTAGGATTTTTAGGATTTTTTCGAATGTTTTCCCCTAGTGTCTAGCAAGGTAAAAGGGATTTGAAGTACATGAATGGATAAGTGAATGATGGTGGACACTTTCAAGGACTATCTCACAACGTTAATCCAAGCACAGGGTCCAGATATAGCAATGTAAAGCAAGGATTTTAGCGATGTAAAGCAATGATATAGCGTAATGAAGCCATATGGTCCAAAGAAGTGGCCATGTCAAGATGTTTGTGGAAAGCATGTTTCTGCATTTTGTCCATAGTGTTGATCAAGATCAAGGGATATGTTTGGATAGGAGGTAGATATGATAAGAAAGATCAAAAGGGAGTAAGGAAGGATGTAAGCGAGCAATGGAGAGGAGCTAAAGGGTCTGGATCAAGTGCAATATATAGGACATACAAAACTTGTAAAGATCCTTAACCTTGTCAAGATCAAATGTGGAAAAGGGATATGAAAGTAGATAGAGAAAATGAGGGATAATGGAGGATGAAGAATAATAGATGGATGTACATGGATGGAAATTACCCCCACTGTAAAGTGAAAAAGGATAATGGATTACGCATGACGCCCGTTTGCCAGGTTTTCATCATGGTACTTGCCCAAGGCGCCACAACAAGTGGTTTTCACTCGTGGACAAAATTATTTCTCTTTACTTTTTTTTTCTTTTTGATTTTTTTTTTCATCATTTTTTTCCTTTTTGGAAGATAATGGAGGCATGATAGGGGATGGAAGAAGGACCCAACGTCTCACTTATTTGGATGGTACCCTTAGAATATGAGTTGCAATAGACCATGGCTATGAAGGTATGCTCAAAGATGTTGGTAGGATAATGAAATGAAACTAGGACAAGGATTTATGTAAAGGATTGGATAAGAGGGATGGGAGGATGAAAAATAGGTGTTGGATAATGGATGGGATGTTGCAAAAATTGTGTATGGCTAGATGGAAATATTGGAAAGATCAACATTCGCACACACCTTGACAGATGGTGGACATATGGAAGAGAAGTGAATCTCAGATTTTGAGATTTGGATGGAGGAAAGGTTATAGATTTTGGGGAATAAGAACCCAAAATGGATGAAGGAGGTGATGGAGGAATAGAGTCAGAAGGTTTGGATGGATGAACAATAATTTTGGAGACCGATTTTGATTTTTCTTTAGACTTTTGTGCTTCAAGCAGCCACTTAGGGATCCACATGGTTTTTTATTTTTCATGCTTTTGTAGTTCCTTAGAGCGCATTGCTTATACAAGTGCCTTAGGAACCCATATAACTTTTGAATTTTCTTCTTTCTTTGTGGGCCTTTGTGGCATTTTGTATTTTTCTTTTTCTTTTTGGATCATCTTTTTCTTTGTTTTGACATGCTGATTAGATGGGACATGTTGATCATTGAATACATGTGGATTGCTTGATTTATGGCTTTTATGCTTGGCATCCAAATTGCTTGGAGGGAGATGCATGGGTAGATAGGAATGATATGGAGATCTTTTAGATGGATGGAAGGTACTCGAAGAAGTGTGCCTTTTTTGATCCCACATAAGGGATGGAGGGATATAGGGACCTAGAATGGATGGAAGGGGCGAAGGAGAAAGCGTATATTTGGATTTAACTAGAGAAATGTAGGATTTATGAGAGATACCAACATCTTGAGAAATGTCCTTGAGGCCATGACTTTTAACATTTTTTTTAATATGGAGGAGTTCTTGCTTGTGGAGATTTACCCCTTTGCGTTTATAAATATTTTGACTTGTAGGATCATGAGAGGGTTGTAGTAGGCATGACAGATTTTTGAGGTGAACATGGAGGATTATGACAAGGAGATAAAGGGATACTTTGATCTTGACATGGAAGAGGACCATTGGATAGAGTAGGAAGGGTGTTTGACTCTTCATTTTGAATAGGACCATTTGAAAAGGTGGAAGAGACATCATGATCTTACTTAGGAAGGATGCTTTGCTCTTGAGATGGAAGGGGATTGTAGCGTCGTAAATTGTACGCACTCGCTAGGGTGATACAATTTCGCACCTAGTTTAGCACCCGCCTTAGTGCATTTTGCATTCTGCATTGCATTTCTCCTTAAGCACTTAATTAATCAAATTAATTAGGTCTAAGGCCCTATTTCATCATTTTCTACATCACAAAGTTGGGCCCTTTCACTAAAGCGCGCCCTTCGCATTTTATTCTTCCAGTACACCACTTAATCAAAAACCCTAATTAAGTCCTATTTCGAACTTGGGGGCTTGGTTTCGGGGTCTAAACATCTCGAAATCACCTGTAACTTTGGGACTCTCTCAAAAATCATCATATCCGACGGCCCTGAAAATTTGGTGAAAAGTTGTCGGGACCATGGCGCCCATGCAACATGGTCCTGGACATTTTTCCCGAAATTTTGGGAGCACGATCCAATCATAAAATAAAGCTTAACCCCAAGAAATTGGCGGGATATTCAATCTCTAGGTCGGCCAAAATACGAATTTACGACCTAGGGTTTCATACATAAGAGCTCTCTTTCTTCATTTGAAAGGATCGGATTTTTGTTTCCAGGAACTTCATATGCAGCGAAAGAGCAGATCTTTGAAGACTTCAACAACACTCAACATCATTCTATCAAGAATCTATCAAACTCATTCATTCATCCAATTAGGGCTTGGAAGACATTGAAGAACAATAGGAGATTACCGACTGAAGATTGGCTTGTACTCCTCCCTTGAGGGTTGGGTATGATTTCATATTGTTTTCATGTCCTTACATAAGCTTTGATATATCATTTATTCATGCTTTAGATCACATTGCATCTTGATTTAGAGCATTTGCATTATCATTTACAAGCAATTAGGGTTTACTTTCTAGGTTGCTCTAGTTTGCTTTCTTGCATTTTGGACCTTGCACACACACTAGGTCTGCACACACAATACATTTTACAAAACAACTTGGCTATTCGTGGAGGTGGAAATCACCAAAGCGGGGGTTTGACTAAGGCAAAACCCTATATAGCCGCCCTTCCCCCTTTTCAGATATTATTGCAGGTTTCGGGATTCGGACGATGCCGCAGGACACAGATCCGGAAAGAGGAGACTGAGACAGAACTCTGTGTGCAATTGCAGCTCAGAAGACTGGCACAGGGGCGCTGGGCGCCCTGGTCCTGCCAGGACAGGGGCGCTGGGCGCCCTGGTCCTTGGGACAGAGGCGCTGGGCGCCCTGGTCCTCCGGACAGACAGCTTTCCGACAGTTTCCAGACAGTGTTTCAGGGTGCAAAACAGTGGTTTCCGGTGCAGTTTTCAGGACAGTGGCGCCCGCGCCCCCGTCCCGAACATTTTCAGTCCGATTTCGACTCCGGGTACATATCTGCATTCTTATTTTATCCTTACATTTACAGCTGTTCATTGCTTAATCTCAATTCTGCAAACTTGTTACTAGTTCATACTTACATTTTGAGGTTAGGATTTGAACTTGTATCATTTTAGCTTTCAATTTCAACAAGGGAATAGAAATCCTAATAGATATCCCGTGGCTCTCTCTTTCACCAGAAGAAGTAGCCAACCGTGCGATATCTCTAGGCTCTTTCGTATTCCGCAATGTGTGTCAAAAGTTAGGATTAGGGTACATTGTCCTAGTCTCGCTTTTTCCCCTACACATTTTGGTGAACCCGACGTGAAACTATCATTGCTTCCTCTTGCATTGCATTTGTTAGATCTAGATTTAGTGTGTTTTTCATTTCATTAAAAGAGAAAAAGAAAAAAAAAAAAAGGAGAACTTGTGTTTCTTTGCATTGTGTGTTTCAATTTTATGCAATCTTTTCAAAATGTCAGATTTTTATTTGCAAAATGTTCATGCATTTGATGATTATTATGAGTATAGCCAAGATGAATTAGATGAAGCCTTAGATGAGTTTTTAAACCCTAAGGATGCTGAACCTTCATTTTACCAAAAACTCATAAACCTTGTTACTATGCCATTTAGGTGTGATGAGAAAGATATGACGAATGATTCCTCTCAAGGATACATTCCTATCCACTCTTCCCCTGAATCTAGTAACATGGTTGTTTTCAATAATCCCCTCTATGAGGAGATGTCTCCTTTTGAATCAAAAGACAAACCTTTTAATCGATATGATCATGCTTTGTTGGATGATGCCCTTGATGACTTTGTGGCTTTGTCGAAACCTTTAAACAAAAACAAGACCTCTAAATTGGTTAACATGATAAATTTGAATGAATATAACAAACCTCTCTTTGAAGTCCAAGGTGCTTATCCTTCTCCCACCTTTCAAATTCCTAAGACTCCTCTCCTTACTGTCCAAGGGAGGTATGATCATGATTCCTTTTGTACTCCGAATAAACCAATCATTACCGTACAAGGAAGACAATCTATAAGTCCTTACAATTATGCTAAGAAAATAACTAGAGAGAGTTATCATGTGGTTGCCCATACCTATCATACCAGAAATAATAGGCAACCTAATCCTCCTCCTGTTGTTCCAGTTTCGCTTCCTAATCCTCAACCAATTCTTCCTCAAGCTCCCCGTATTTCGCAAGTTATGGGTAAGGAATATGATCTCATAGAACAGCTTAAAGCTACCCCTGCTAAGATATCCCTTTGGGATTTGATTCAAACTTCTTCCGCTTATCATGGAATGTTACAAGATGCCTTGAAAGATTTGAATGTTCCTCCACCGAATACATCTAGTAATATAGCATCTTTTGTTAACTCTGTGATGAATCCTAAACCTCAAATTGTGTTTACGCAAGATGAGTTGCCTACTAGTGAAGTCCAACAACAATATGATCCCTTGATGATTGTGGTTGTCATGAAAGACACTGCTATAAGATGAACACTAGTAGATAATGGCTCTGGTCTTAATGTGTGTAGCATCAATTTATTGCATAAGATGTATGTGGATACATCTCTTATGGAGCCTGACTCTCGTTCCATTCGTGGCTTTGACAATGTGGCTAAGACTTCATTGGGTATCATCACCTTACCTCTCACAGTGGGACCTGTTACTTTGCCTACTCCTATCCATGTTATGCCGGGAAATTTAACATACAACTTGTTATTAGGGAGGCCTTGGATTCACAGCATGCAAGCTGTCCCCTCTACATTGCATAGACAAGTTAAATTCATCTATAACAATAAGACATATACTTTGATGGGAGATACTAATTTTCAAGCATGTCTACAAATATCTAAAGGAGATTCTTCTAAGCCATCCTCGTCTAATGATGACTCTTTAAACAAGAAACCTATTGATGAGTCTTCGTTTCCCGAGGATCAAAATCTTTGGGATGAATCCGGAATTCCTAAGGAAGATCCTTCTCGGCTTGAAACTACACAAAAAAAGGATTTTGATCCTGAGAAGGTTCTCGTAGAAGATGATTGGGGATCTCTTGATTTTAATCCTACCTTTGTAGGTGAATATAAACTTCCTTCTAGAGAGCTTAAAGTTGAAAAGAAGGAAGAAACTAAAAATCAATCAACCCTGCCCGAGGCTATGAGTAATAACTTTGTGGCCGCTTCTCAAACTTCCTCTTCTCACATCTATAACTATGAAGAGTTTGATTCTTTGTCTTATGAAAAACCACCTTCTTTTCCTGAAATGGCCGATCGCTATGGTCGTGGTTTTCGCATTTTTGCTAAGCATGGGTATCATGGAAAAGGTTGTGGTGCTAATGAACAAGGGATTAGAGTTCCTCTAGAGACTAATTTTCATAATTATGCCTTTGGACTTGGTTATAATCCCTACAGACGTACTAAAGCCTCTAAAAGACCATGCATTAGTGTTAATGCTATCTCTACATCTTTATCAATACAACACCCTGAGTATATTGATGAGGATTCTTTGGATGATTGTGCTCTAGATATCTTCCCTACTGACGATGCTTTAGCTGAGTTCTTGGGAGCCTATGACACTCTTCCTCGTTATCATCACAATAGGGGTCTCCCTTATTGTTTGAACACTGAAGCTTATTTTGGAAAAGAGATTGATAATGATAAGATTGTGAAAGAATTCCCTCAGTTAAAGGATACTCCTCAACAAAGTAACCTCCTCATAAGTGATACTCTTGATGTTAAGATGGATCCTTGCAACAAAGAAAAAATCATTAAAATTGGAAAATGTTTGGATGAAGAGGAACAGAAACAATATGAAGAGCTATTGCATGAATTCCCTAAGATCTTTGCTTGGGCATATTCTGACATGCCTGGTATAGATCCTAAGATTGTTACTCATAATATTGTCTCAGTTCTTGATGCTAAGCCCGTGAAACAAAAGATTCGAAAAATGAATCCTAAGATAGCTCTGCTTGTTAAAGCTGAGATTGAAAAATTATTAGAGCCCGGATTTATCCGCCCTATTGACTATTCCCCCTGGATTTCAAACATTGTCGCTGTGGCTAAACCAGATAACAAAATAAGAATGTGTACCAACTTTCGGGATCTAAATAAGGCTTCTTTAAAAGATGATTTCCCTCTTCCAAACATTGACATGATAGTTGATTCTACGGCAGGACATGCCTTGTTATCCTTCATGGATGGTTTTTCAGGCTATAATCAAATTTTCATAAACCCTCAAGATCAATTCAAAACCGCTTTCACCACTCCTTGGGGTACGTTTTGTTGGATAATGATGCCTTTTGGACTAAAAAACGTCGGTGCAACTTATCAACGAGCGATGACCCTTATCTTTCATGATTATATGCATAAGATTTTAGAGGATTATGTTGATGATATTTTGGCTAAATCCTTTCTTCGCATGGATCATGTTAAAGTCCTTCATCAAATTTTTGAAAGAATTCGTAAATATCACATGCGCTTGAATCCCCGAAAATGTGTTTTTGGTGTGGATAGTGGAAAACTATTAGGATTCATAGTTTCGCATCGTGGGATTGAGGTGGACATTAAGAAAATAGATGCTATTGTTAACATGCCACCTCCTCGAAATGTATCTCAACTTAAAAGCTTACAAGGAAAGATTCAAGCTATTCGTAGGTTTGTGTCTCAACTTGCGGATCGTACCTTTCCTTTTCCTCAACTTCTTAAAAAGGATATCACTTTTCAGTGGAATGAAGATTGTCAACAAGCATTTGAAGATTTAAAAGTATATTTAGCTAGTCCTCCTATTCTTCAACCTGCTGAACCTTCTAAACCCTTTATCCTGTATACAGCTGCTTCTTCTCATGCTCTCGCAGCATTGTTAGCACAACATGGTAAAGATGGTAAGGAGTGTCCGGTGTATTACATAAGTCATACTTTACTCGATTATGAGACCCGATATTCTGTGATAGAAAGACAATGCTTGGCCGTGGTGTTTGCGACTCAGAAATTGAGACATTATCTTTTAAATTCAGAAGTCCATGTCATGGTTAAGTTTGATCCGTTGAAGCATCTTTTCTCTAAAACTGATTTGTCAGGACGTCTCGCTAAGTGGGTTATGATGTTAACTGAATTTGACCTTAAATTTGCTTCACAAAGAGCAATTAAAGGACAAGCGTTGACCGATCACTTAGTTGAGGCCCCTTCACCCTTCTCCTTCCCTAACCCTGAGTCCTTTCCTGATGACTTCATTCTTTCTATAGAGGAAGATGAAACTTGGGAGTTGTATTTTGATGGCTCTAAGTGTCGTACGGGATCGGGGGCAGGTGTTGTTTTGGTTTCTCCTACAAAGAAACCTATTCCCTTATCATATCGTCTAAATTTCCTGTGTACCAATAACATTGCTGAGTATGAGGCTCTTATAGTAGGAATAAAAGCAGCCCTAGCTCTTAATATAAAACACATACATATCTATGGAGATTCACAATTGATTATAAGACAAGTAACAGGATTATATCAAGCGAAACAGGACAAATTATCACAATATAAAGACCTTGCTATATCTTTATTACAAAATTTCGATTCTTATACCATGGAACCTGTTCCTCGAAAAGATAATCGACATGCGGATGCAATGGCATGTGTGGCTTCGTTAGTATCTTTAGAGAACTCTATGGTTGATCTTAACTTCGTTATTCACAATCTTACTTCTCCAGCTATTGAAGATGATTCTAGCTTGGTAACCTGTTGTGACTTGGTAGACTCAGATGAATGGTTCTCGCATATTGTAAGATATTTGACCGATGGTACCTTCCCTGATTCTGCTAATAGGAACACTAGGGCTAGAATCCGCAAGTTGTCTGCTAGATATATTATCCTTTCTAATGTCCTTTATCGAAGGGGTTATGATGGTCTTCTCCTTCGTTGTCTTAACAAGTCGAAAATCCCTATTGCCCTTGAAGAGGCACATTCGGGTGCCTGTGGGGGGCACTTTGGGGGCAAATCCCTAGTTCATA
Source organism: Cryptomeria japonica (assembly GCF_030272615.1). Lineage (NCBI taxonomy): Eukaryota > Viridiplantae > Streptophyta > Pinopsida > Cupressales > Cupressaceae > Cryptomeria > Cryptomeria japonica. Next base: position 257,450,631 of record NC_081407.1, on the reverse strand, counting down.
GGCTGCTTCGTATGGGATACTATTGGCAAACTATGCAGAAGGATTCCTTTTCATTTGTTAAGAAATGTCATCAATGTCAACAACACAATAACCTGATTCATGCTCCTGCCCAAGAACTTCGCTCTCAAGTAGCCTCTTGGCCCTTCTCCGCATGGGGTTTGGATCTTATTGGAAAAATCTCTCCTCCTTCATCTCAAGGACACACCTTCATTATAACCGCAACAGATTACTTTACGAAGTGGGTAGAAGCCATTCCTCTTCGCTCTACTACTGCTGAAGTGATTTGTCAATTTCTTCTAGAAAACATTATTTCTCGATTTGGGATACCTTCCACTATTATATCAGATAATGGAACATCGTTTAAGAACAAGGATGTGAAGAAATTCCTCGAGAAGTATCATATCAAACATCGATTTTCTACACCGTATTACCCTCAGTCTAATGGTCAAGCCGAATCATCTAATAAGATAATTGAGCAAATTCTTCGTAAAACCGTAAATAAGCATGGTAAGGATTGGAGTAACCAGCTAATCTATGCTCTTTGGGCTTACCGAACGAGTGTACGAATTGCTACGGGAACTACTCCTTATAATCTTGTTTATGGTGCTGACGCTATTATGCCCTTAGAGTTAGAAATTCCATCACTTAGGGTTTCTCTTAAAGGTATAGTAGATGATGACTCCTATAGAGAACAACGACTTCAACAACTTGAGATGCTTGATGAACGGCGTATAAACGCTCTTGAGCATATTCAAGCGTATCACAAAACTCTACAGCGAAGCTATAATGATAAGGTCATTCAACGTTCCTTCTCAGTAGGTGATTTAGTCCTTTATGAGAATCAGCGCAATGTGAATGCCTTGCCGGCCGAAAAGGGAAAATTTAGTCCTAATTGGCTTGGACCATATATCGTCATTGAGGATTATGGATCAGGTGCTTACAAAATAGCGGATGTAGACGGTACACCTCTTAAAGAACCTATCAATGCTATGCACTTGCGTAGATATTATGCTTAAATTCTTCACTTCTTATCTATCTTCTTCAACATTGGATAATATGTTAGTGTTTCTTAATTAAAAGCAAAATAGAATTAAATGTTATGATGTTTGATCTATATTGCTTCGTTCCTGACAAGCATTTCTTCTTACTTTATAGTTTGTCTTGAATTCATTAATGTAAATTGTAAAAGGTTTACATTTTTATAATGCTAGCATATTATACAGTGTCTTTATGTGTGTTAAGTAGAATCGTATCATGTTGTGTTTAAGTTCAAAATTAAATCACATTAGTTATATGATTCTTAGACTTAATGCATATTTCTTCCTTATCATCAATGTTGTACTTGATTAAATATTTTAATTAAGTCACCCATGTATCAATTTAATCATGGAGCATTGAGAAATCAATCACATAGAAATTAAATTCTGAACATACATGTACATTTACCAAATGTATTAGATTTAATCAAAACAAAATATACATTGTTTTAGGAATTAAAGATAACACATTTGAGACAAAAACGAGAAGCATGTATATATACATATATATGTGTGGATCGTGTACAAACATGGGTCACTGTATATCCAAAATGTGACCTCTCTCTTACATCATACAATCATCTCCTATCCCTAGGGCTAGTGGCTGGAGAGTGTCGACTGGATGCTCCCTCTTGATCTGGCCGTGGAGGTGGACCCATGGGTGTGTAGCGCGATACAGATCGTGAGTGACTCCGAGAGGAACTCCTACGATCCCTATCCATGAGGATCGCACGATAGGTGGTAGCCTCGGTCTGGGCCGCTACTAGATCTCGCCGCACCTGCTGGAGGTCCTCTGATAGGACTCTCTCTCTCTGCCCCGCCTGATGGAGATCCTCTGATAGGACTCTCTCTCTCTGCCGCGCCTGATGGAGATCCTCCGATAGGATTCCCTCTCTCTGCCGCGCCTGACGGAGATCCTCTAATAGGACTCTCTCTCTCTCCCTCCATATATCTACCTGTAATTGGAATGGGAAAAACAAATCCTCATGCCGACCCGCGTTCCCCTGAGGCCTGTAGGTAATCTGTGAGGAACTAGGAATCTATGCTATCATGGAGATATCTGTCATTGCCTGCTGAATCAAGGAACGCCATTCCTGCACATTAGCTATGGCAGTAGAATAGATCTTTGTTAGTACCATTCTATATCATCAAAGCATTAATCAATCAATATAAACCTACTATACCTGGATCTCCCTCGCGCCAGTAGGGATCATGATATGGTAGCATCTGTGACTGGGAACCGCTAGGCTCCCCTCGCTCGAATACTCTATCCACGATGGGTGTAGGCTGGACGGTACTGGTGACAGGTCTCCGTATCGCCTCCTGTTCCCCCTGTTGGGGAATAAAAGGTGGGTCCAGGGCTATGGTATCATCTCCTGAATGGTGGGGAGCTGCATCCGACTCCTCCTCATCCTCTCTATCATCCTCCTCCTCGTCCTCCTCATCATCCTCATCCTCATCCGCATCATCACCTGTATCCTCCTCCTCCTCCTCTCTATCTGCATCCTCCTCCTCCTCGTCACTGGGCTGATCGCCTGTAGGTGGATCAGGATCTCCCACCTCCTCATGACCCTCTCCCTCCTTTGGCTCCTCTGACCTGGATCCCTCGTCCTCGTCTCGGTCTCCATGTCTCCATGGGCCTGGATAGCCTATCGGATGATCTGGTGGAAAGATAGGACCTGGATATGATCTTATGAACCATGAAATATATCTACGTTGTGCTCCAGGCTCTGCAGAATAGGTAGTGACTACATCCTGATCTGATCCCTCTAAATCTGTCGTCTCGATGTCATCCACCGTCGGTCTCGCTACTGCTCTAGGTCTAGGAAGGACCCGTGAGTGTCGAGTATAGATGGGCACATCGGCTGGAACACACTGCTCTAGTCCGAACTACCTCCGTACTCGGTCAAAATAGAAAGGGACTATGATGTGTGCATATCGTCCTCGCAGTAGGCGGTTCCTCTGTAGACATGCTAACTGTCTCTCCATACCATCCCATCTGTGCATCCGTAGGTAAGGTCTCCACACTGTCACCTCGGCTGTCAGTCTATCAATAGTCACTCTCCAATACAACAAATCCCCAAATCTCCACTCGCTGGTCAGTGGATAAGCGAACACCCTAGGTCGCTCGCTCGCTATACTCAGTGGATAGCCGACGGGCCTGGTGCATGTGAAGTGCTCTAAGATCCACACCTGCAGAAGTGTGCATGTCATCAAACTACAACCCTATCCGAATACATACTCCTCAAGGTCGTGATAGAGATGTGCAAGCATACTCCGACCCCATGCATAAACTCTCCTATGTCTCTCCATCCCTCTGATACACCATGTGAGGCCCCCATGCATGTGTGTCCCTCGCCCATTAGGGCAGACGGCTAGTGCTATGATGGCTATCATGAGGCGTCTCAGAGGTGGTATCTCTCCTGTAGGATGTAAGAGCCAGCTGACCATGATACGACCTCTCGTCTCGCTCGGCATGACTCTCCCTATGCAGTACATCTGCTCCCTCTGATGATCCTCTGCTACCCGATCAGTCGCATATGTGACTGTCGCTCCTCTAATAGGAAGACGCAGTATACGATACACATCCTCAAGTGTGACCGTCAGCTCTCCTACTGGAAGGTGAAAGGTACAGGTGTCCGGATCCCATCTCTCCATCAGTGCCATCAGCATCGCAGGATGAAATCGAATGGCCGGCATAAGAATCATGTACCACAATCCTACTATCGATAGGGTGTCTCTCTCTGACTGAGTCAGCCGTGGAATCTGGTCTCGCAAAGTGCGAAGGATGTGTCCCGCTGTGTGCTCTCTCATGTACGGGAGACCCTGCAAAACGAAAACATGACCAAAATCAGTACTCAATCATCGAAATCGCAAATGCAAACTGTTGAACATTGAATGCTTGCCTTGTAACCCCTCGCCAGGCCCTGATTGGGGACCATGGCGCCCTGTCAGGGACCATGGCGCCCTGTCAGGGACCATGGCGCCCCTGTCAGGGACCATGGCGCCCTGGGGGGACCAGGGCGCCCCTCAGGGACCAGGGCGCCCTAGGTGGGCCCCGGTCGGCGTTCAGGGTCCGCATTCGATCACAGAAAAGTCAAACATGCGAGAAATCAAAAGTCAAACGTTCAGTCAACTCACCTCGTCCAGTGGCTCGTCGTCGATCACGGCCTGGCGCAGGATCTCGATCCTCGTGGGATGCTCCGGTCGTCGTGAAGGCATGATGACTAGGTGGGCTCCGCTGCACTAAATAGTATCCTGAAATCGACGAAGTGATGAATACAAGTGTCACTTTTGAAGTATATACCCTCGTTTGTTTATTCTTACTTCTTAAAACCCTAATTTTTATCCTATCCTTCATTTTATCATAACTTGAGTTTGGGAGATGCGATTTTCGAACTGTTTGTTGCGTTGGAATCGTATTTTCCTTCTCCTACTCTCAGGATGTTCCAAAAAGTGCTCTGATGAAGCCTATTTAGTGAACACCCCTCATCAATACTCTATTACACAATTTGTCGCAAGTAAACATGCTACCCTGTTTCACCTCCCTAAATAAGCAAGTCGAAACAGGGGGGGGCATATAGCTACTCACAGATTTCATCACTTTCCCTAGTAAGCATTAGGTGATTTTTGTGATCTAACGTTTGTTTTGTAGGGTGCGGTTCCTAACTGTGTACTGCAGATACCGCTGGGGGCTTCGTCCGACGACTTATGGATATATCCTTTTTCAAATAATGTTTACTTTTCTGTACTTTAGCTTGCATATGCACGTAGTACTCATATGACCGCTAAAGTGGGGGCTAAATGTAGCGTTGTAAATTGTATGCACTCGCTAGGGTGATACAATTTCGCACCTAGTTTAGCACCCGCCTTAGTGCATTTTGCATTCTGCATTGCATTTCTCCTTAAGCACTTAATTAATCAAATTAATTAGGTCTAAGGCCCTATTTCATCATTTTCTACATCACAAAGTTGGGCCCTTTCACTAAAGCGCGCCCTTCGCATTTTATTCTTCCAGTACACCACTTAATCAAAAACCCTAATTAAGTCCTATTTCGAACTTGGGGGCTTGGTTTCGGGGTCTAAACATCTCAAAATCACCTGTAACTTCGGGATTCTCTCTAAAATCATCATATCCGACGGCCCTGAAAATTTGGTGAAAAGTTGTCGGGACCATGGCGCCCATGCAACATGGTCCCGGACATTTTTCCCGAAATTTTGGGAGCACGATCCAATCATAAAATAAAGCTTAACCCCAAGAAATTGGCGGGATATTCAATCTCTAGGTCGGCCAAAATACGAATTTACGACCTAGGGTTTCATACATAAGAGCTCTCTTTCTTCATTTGAAAGGATCGGATTTTTGTTTCCAGGAACTTCATATGCAGCGAAAGAGAAAATCTTTGAAGACTTCAACAACACTCAACATCATTCTATCAAGCATCTATCAAACTCATTCATTCATCCAATTAGGGCTTGGAAGACATTGAAGAACAATAGGAGATTACCGACTGAAGATTGGCTTGTACTCCTCCCTTGAGGGTTGGGTATGATTTCATATTGTTTTCATGTCCTTACATAAGCTTTGATATATCATTTATTCATGCTTTAGATCACATTGCATCTTGATTTAGAGCATTTGCATTATCATTTACAAGAAATTAGGGTTTACTTTCTAGGTTGCTCTAGTTTGCTTTCTTGCATTTTGGACCTTGCACACACACTAGGTCTGCACACACAATACATTTTACAAAACAACTTGGCTATTCGTGGAGGTGGAAATCACCAAAGCGGGGGTTTGACTAAGGCAAAACCCTATATAGCCGCCCTTCCCCCTTTTCAGATATTATTGTAGGTTTCGGGATTCGGACAACGCTGCAGGACACAGATCCGGAAAGAGGAGACTGAGACAGAACTCTGTGTGCAATTGCAGCTCAGAAGACTGGGACAGGGGCGCTGGGCGCCTTGGTCCTGCCAGGACAGGGGCGCTGGGCGCCCTGGTCCCTGGGACAGAGGCGCTGGGCGCCCTGGTCCTCCGGACAGACAGCTTTCCGACAGTTTCCAGACAGTGTTTCAGGGTGCAAAACAGTGGTTTCCGGTGCAGTTTTCAGGACAGTGGCGCCCGCGCCCCCGTCCCGAACATTTTCAGTCCGATTTCGACTCCGGGTACATATCTGCATTCTTATTTTATCCTTACATTTACAGCTGTTCATTGCTTAATCTCAATTCTGCAAACTTGTTACTAGTTCATACTTACATTTTGAGGTTAGGATTTGAACTTGTATCATTTTAGCTTTCAATTTCAACAAGGGAATAGAAATCCTAATAGATATCCCGTGGCTCTCTCTTTCACCAAAAGAAGTAGCCAACCGTGCGATATCTCTAGGCTCTTTCGTATTCCGCAATGTGTGTCAAAAGTTAGGATTAGGGTACATTGTCCTAGTCTCGCTTTTTCCCCTACACAGGGATCATCTTGGAAGAAATGGAAAGGTATAAGGGGATCATCATGGGATTCTAGTGAAATGGGATCTTTTTCAATCATTAGATGGGATTGAGGAGTTTTGGTGTCTTGGTCTTCATTTATGATAGGACTTGTTTCTTCATTTTTTAGATTATCCTCTTGACATGGAGTCACTTCTAAGGAAGGGGTAGGATTGTGCATAGGCGTAGGGGATTCTTGGAAGGTCTTCATATTTTGGCATGATGGGGAAGCATTTTGAATGGGACTCTCTGGAGTGAGTACATTTGGAATTGGAGTGCATGATGGCATATAATCTGGGATTTTTAAATCTTTAGAGGAACTTGTATCAATATTGCCATTAACTTGGATTTCCATAGGAGATAGCCCTTGAAGGTATACATGAGAAGTTTCATTGTTTGAAGGAGATGGTATGGATTGTTGCTAAGAAGTTTTAGGAGATGAAGGCATCATGGAAGATATGAAGGCTACATATGGAGCCTTGCTAGACATAGGTTCATGATTTTGATCATGCTTAGAAGTAGTTCCTTTTTTTTCTTTAGGTGAGTCATTAGGATCTTCAATTTCAATAACACCATTATCAATGAGATCTTGAATCATATGTTTTAATTCCATGTGATTCGAAGTCTTATGTTCATTTTGTCTATGATATGCACAGTATTTACTCAAAATTTCACATCCCCATGTGGTTTTCTTAGGTAATTTGATAAGAGTGTTCTTAAGAAGCTCTTCCAAAGCTGACTCAATAGATTGGCTCAAAGGTGTAAATTGTCTATCCAGGGGATAAATGTCTTTTTGTCTTGGTGAAAGTGTCTTGCGAGCTTGTTTGAGATTTGGTTTTTGATTGTCAATTATTTCTTGTTCCATCTTATGTAATTGTTTTAGCATTACTTGAAGTCAAGTGTTCTTAATATCATGAATTTTCATCTCAAGAGGGATCATTGAATATTTTTGTTGGGCTTGAATATCATATATTTCTTTCTTGATATCTTGAGTCATTTGAGCCAAGGTAGCCATGGGAATTGGAGCTAAGATAGCCATTTACAGTTGATAGCGAGAGGTGTTACAGATGTCAAGGTGAGATCAAAGCTAGTTGTTCATTTAACGTAGTGATTTGAGAGAAGGAACTAAGATCTGGTCTAGTTTCAGGAACGATCTATCCTGTGTAAGACGTTATCTAAGTTAACTTAGGTTTTGATAAGTAGTTGATTGAACTAGCTAGAAGATGATCGACAAAATCGTGCAACGCAACGAAAGGGGTACACTATCGAGATTGTTTATGCTCGGAATTATGATAACCAGTTTTATGCTTGTTGTAGACTAATTTGGGCAATTTTGACTGTTTTGACTGACAAGATCAGAAATTCGTACGGAAGAGGATTGGACAGAGATGAGATTTTGACAGATAGAGTTTCAATGAATGACGACTATCAGTTTTTGATAAGGACTAATGTTTCAATGACTGACATAGACCAGTTTGGACACAAACAGAGTTTATCACTGAATTGTTTGATATTGTTTGATTTGTTTTCTCCAGTTTCAGTATTTCATTTTCAGTTTCAAGGATGAAAACATAGAAAACATGCAAGTTATATAATAATTCAATCACAGCACGCTAACCCTACAGAAGTTGGCTTAGAGAACAAAATCTCTGCTTGCTGACTTAGGTACATACCCAAAAGCTAATCAGAATACGACCGTTAAGTCTCACACAATGGATTCTCAACATCATATTAGCTGACTCCAAACGCTAATGGGGGCACGATATGGCAAGTGTCTTGGGAGAGTTACTATCTCTCTTGCAGAAAGATTATCCCCCTTTCAGAGGTGAATCAGGTAGCCTCTATCTTATAATTTTTAGTAAGGGTTCTATTTGGAAGGACCGCCTAACTATCACGTAAGCATGATTTAGATACAAACCCAATAGGATGTTGAAACCATGTAGTCACGCAAGCATGATTTAGACCATGAGGCCCTACAAGATGCTCAACATGAGACACTCCTCATAAATGAAGCAGTGCCACCGATTACTCTATCTCCTAGGACTTTCACCCTAGAAGCGTTTTATTATAGTAAGTTGGATACTTGGCTTTGGCCGGACTCACTTGGGTCGTTCCCTCTCACCGAGCCTTAGGGGCTTCTCGAGAGGCAGACCCTCTAAAGGTATCAATAGATCTCAAACTCTAATAGAAAAAACCTCAAGGTCTAGATTTCTGATTGTCCAAATGGACAAGAGCATACTCTCCTACTCTATATTTCTCCCAATAACACGTAAAACAAAGTTCTTTCCCTTATATAAATTGAAGTGTTTCTAAAAAGATTAAGAAGACAGAATGTTTGTTTGTATCTCCGGAGGAAACCTGCAAAACAAAGATATCAGTAGTTCGAGTTTATAATATTTGGCAAACGTATGTTTAATGATTGAATTCTTTGTCAAGCGGACCTGCAAACATTAAAAGCCCAAAATTAGTTGCCAAAATAACATTAAAAAAATCATCAAAATAAAATTCTAGCATGCAAACTGTAAATTAAACTAATCTAACAAGAATTTCCATTTTTTATGACTATCCTAATTATGACAGTTTTGATAGTACTGCACTCTGTCATTTATAACTTTTCAACCAGACATAATTAGGAAAATCGCTTCGGTGGAAATGTGAAAAACTTGTTTTTAAATAACATATAAAACTTTTGTTTTGATCCAACAGTTAAATAAAAGTTATGCTCTCCGAACAAAGACCATTTTTTACTATCACAGAAGAATAAGTAAAATGATAGTACTGCACTCTGTCATTCATAACTTTGACACAAAAAATACTTAGGAAAATCTCTTCGGTGAAAATGTAGACAACTTGGTTTTCAACACCATATCAAAAATGGGTTTATATCCAACAGTTCAATAAAACGTTATATCCAGAGACCATTTTTTACTATCATAGAAAAAGAAGCAAAAAGAAAGATTTTTATTTGCAAATTTAACACGTGTTTATTAGTTATAAAAATCAAACATTAAATTTGTTCAAGAAACATTAGAATTCTTGTAGTCGTGGGTTCGAGCCCCATGGTGGGCGCCAAAAATGTGTGTGTGAAAAGTGAATCAATATCTGCAAGCTGTAAAATACAACACTTCAATAAACCATTATTTGCATGGGTTAGTTAATCAAAAATGACAAAATGAAATCCATTGCAAGTTGGCTTATTGCCTTCTAGTAGATGCGAGTTTAGATTGCTCTCAGATTGCTAAGCTATCCAGTGACTAGACAACACCTAAATGAAATATTTTTAAATCTATATGAGCATGAATATGAGCTAAATGGATGCAAGATTTAAGCTAAATGATTTAAGAAATATGAAATAACTAATATGCAATATCTCAATGCAAATTCTCAATGAACCTAGAGCCAAAACAACATAATAACAATATATTCTCCAAGATCTTTGATTAGGAGATGAGAGCCTGAATTTATAGAAAATTCAGAAAGAAACCAACGACTGAGATCAAATGATGATGAGCGGTCAAGATTTTCCAAGAGGAAGCACAATCCAAGTGAATTGATGTGATTGGATGTTTTTCTCAGTTTTAAAAGAAATTGAACTAAAATTAAGATAAAATCAAAAAAAGATGATTTATTCTCTATTTCATTCAATTTTAATATTTAATTATTTTAATTGCTTTCTTTGAGATTATTTATCATTTTTTAATTTGTTTTTTCAAGATTATCTCCAATTGATTTCTTTTCTCAAATTTTAATTCTTTTTTTCCAATTAATTTCTTATTTTATTTCTTTCCTTTTTTGAAGATTTATGACAATTTTTATTTATTTTTCAAATTAATTCCTCTTTTTTGATAATTTAATGGCAAATTGATTTATTTAATTAAATATGTAAAAGATATTTAATTAAAATAAATAAGATAATTGTTTAAAATGATTTACTTGGAATGATTTAATTAATTAATTAAATAATTAATATTGAGTGATTAATTTTACCATGTGACATTGATGATTTTAGAAATTAATTGTGTGCTCAAGATTTATTTAATTGTCTTTGGTTAGGACATTGGTAACATTGTCGAGATTAGCGGCTCATAATTTAGATGACCATTTTTAAGGTATTACACTAATAACAATTATATTCTTGACCTATGTGATGAAACAAGTGACTATCTTTTTCTTTTCTTATTCAATATTAAAGAAAAAGATAATCGCTTGTGTAGTTGTTCTTGCCCACCTAAACCCCAAAGTACTATCTATCATTAAAGATAAGCAAAAATGTTTCAAACATTGGTAACTCCTTTTTCTAAATTGAATTCTCTTTGCCTAGGTTTGAATTAAATAAAGCGTGTTTGAATGAGAATAACAAGAAAAGTTCTTATGCAAACAAGTTCAATGTAAGAGGAGATCGCCGACAAAGAAATCCTGGGTGGATTCGTCCAGCGTGTTTTGTATGTTAAACTTTGGGTGGATTCGTCCAGCGTGTTTTGTATGTTCCCGGCATGCCAGACCGCACCTGGTTTTCCTATTTACTGTGCGTTCTTTTTGGCGTGGCACACGGTTTAACATGCATTGCCATTGCCTTCACTAATTTAAATGAAACATTAAATATCTACGTTTAATTTAGGGTGCAATTTCTGAAAATTCTGTGGTTGGTTTGAAATTTAGAATTTTAACATTATACAAGGCTTTGAGATCTTATCATACAGTGGCTCTAGCTGCTCAATCGTATTCTATGAAGTTCAATTTTGGATTTTGCTCTTATTTTTCTATTATTCATCTAAAGGATGCTGAAAAACTTGAAGGTTTTGGAATTGTTTAGTCCAGCGGACGAAACGCAGAGAAATTTGCAGTGAATCACAGCGCGTTTGTCAATTTGGTGCGTCTTTCAAAGTCAATTTATGATTTGTGTTTTGCGGTTTTGTGTTCCAAGATTGGAACCAGGAGATTTGTGATTGTGAAGATTTTTTCGTCTGAGAGACAGCTACAGGAAACCCTTGGAATTGAGAGAGGAAAGCTCAGGAAAAGAGAGTCTTGATTCGGCGGCTTCTTGAGCGGTATTACTGTAAATTTATTCATTATTGACGAAAATCTATTCATTATTGAGAAAATCTGCTAAGACTAGTGAGCAGCAGATGAAGACGGATGGCGCCTGAGCAAATATTGAAGGATTTTCAGCCTTTTGTGATTTAAAGCTTTTCCTTTGCTGTTTTTGCTTCAAATCCTCTGTTCTGGTAACTGCATAGATGCTTCACGGCTTCAAGCGGCGCCTGAATTTCGTCCTTACGGATTTAAGCGGCGGCTGATGCTTTGTTCCAAGGAAGAAGCCAATTGATCTAATTCTGATCGGTGAGATTTAAATTTCATAAATTTATAGTTTAGCTTCCGAGGTAAAATCTTAAGGGTTTTCTGAACATGATGAATGATTTTGGCATTACCTCATCTGGAGAGGAGCCTCTGGTATACAGAAGAAGGGAATTAAGGCAAAACAAGCGTTCATGTACTGTGACCTTGTTCACCATAGAATCCAGATTGGCGCTCTTCTGCCTCGCAGCCACATTATTGCTACTTCCTTTGATATTGCCTCCACTGCCTCCTCCTCCTCTTATACTATTGGTTATTCCAATTGCCATACTACTTGTGCTTATGTTATTGGCTTTCATGCCTTGTTATGCCCCCAATATGGTGGTTTCTTCTGTCTACTAAGCCTTCCTCCATTAAATGTAAATGTCACTCTGTTCTTGATGCATTTTTTTTTGGAGATCTTTGCAAATATCATCCATGCCAGAAATTCCTTGCAAGGTGAACCGAAAGTTGTGTTTAATTCGGCTTGTTGAAATTATTTTGTAAATACAAGCTTCTCTTTGTTCTAAGGCATTCAGGGTTTGGAAAGGCCATACATGTTTTGTGTTCTTTAGTTTAATAAACGAGGACTTTTTGTTATAGTAGTTCAATTTAGATGCATGCATGCCAAAAGAATGGATTTATCAATCACAAGATCGAAGTGTTTTTAATATAGCAACACAATCTTCTTGAATAGGTAATAAATATATGAAGGTTACAAAGTGTATCATTCAATTAGAAAAACAAAATTAATGGTATTTTTAGATTGGAGAGTTCTATTTTTTTTTATAATTGATTTGATGGTGAAGGTTTGCATTTTCAATATTGAAGTGTAAGAATGTCAAGATTTTTTGTTTGATTGTAACATGGTTACACTAAATAATCTAAATATGGTAGGATTGAATAATCTAAATATGGTAAGATTGGATTTTCTTGAATTTGATATGTCTCTGTGTTTTTTGATTGTGACCTAGCGTTATTAATTTATTTGAATGTGGTAGAGTAGTATTGTATAATGTATTGGGACCCAATTCAAGTGAACAATATGAACTAGTTACAGTGTGGTTGTCAACTTGGTGGTGATTTAACCTCATTAAACAATTTAAATCTAATAGGTCGATTCTATTCACTTTGAGGTGACTTAATCTTGCTCTTACTAACAATCAAATTAGGTAGGGAAAGATTCTTCACTTGACAATGAAAGGAGTTATTAAACATTTGAATATAGTAGGATAAGGTTGTTCTCTAATAGTGGCCTAGAAAAATTGGAGTTAGAAAAAGTTGCTGGTTTTGATTAGGAAGCATATACAAAATGACTAGAGGACAAAACGTTCTGAACTAATCAACCAAAATTGTTTTATATTAATTGATGAATCAACCAAAATTGTTTTATATTGATTGATGAAATCATTTACATGTTTCTTGTTGTTATTAGTTTTGACTAAAAAGAACTAAGATGACAAAGAAGAGGATAATGGATAAAAAGTCTATAGTCAATTCATCTCTCATAATAACAATCTTAGATGTTATTTGTGAGCTTTATGAATTCCCTTATTTTGTGATTATTTACACTATATATGAGTGAAATTTCATGAAGATAATCAATTCTAATTATAAAAAATAGACACCTAATCGATAAATTAAATTGCTATATATTGTTAACGAAAATTCATAAACATGATATCTAAATAATATTGTACTACATAATCTTTGTTTACTATAATTATTATATTATTATATTATGGAAGCATCACTTACTTGCAATTATTACATTGTTTAGATAATTTACTTTTGTGGGAGTATGTTATGAAAAAAATTGTCATTAAATTGATATATCTTTAAACCAATACTAATTTTTAAAACATACATTCACCAAAAAAAAAATTAGAAGGTCAAAAAAGTGGAGAGATGGACTCAACTACTTTATTTTTTAACTATTCATTATGAATTAAATGGCATTGATAATCGTTTACTCATGAATACTAATAATCATTACTAAAACTAAATATATAAGAAAAAATATTCCATTGTTTAATATTAAAAGATAACATAATTACAAAATATCTAAATATTACTTTAAACTAAGAACTTAATCCTCAACTACTTATAATCTTATACTAATTATTGTTTATAATTACTAGTTTACCCTCGCTAAGTTTATTCATCATAATGATATTAATAATAAATTATTTCATCTTTAAAAATAAGAAAACACTCATAAAATGTGTCTATGTGTGTGTGTGGATGTGTATTCAATTAAAAAATTCATCTCCATAAATAATAAAAAATTATAAAACTTGTGTGTTTCCTTCAACTTTATAAATAATAAAAACTTATAAAACCTTTGTGTCTGTCTCTTTGTATGCACAACAACTTTCAACATGAAATATAATAAAGATGAAAATAATATGACCTCATGAATATAAAACAATAAAGAAACTCTCAATAGAAAGATGGATTAAGTTGTCTCAAGCTTAGAGTTCAAATATGTTTATTTAATTACTTATTTCATTTTTACACCCTTTGGAATTCCTATATTTTAGGGGACTAGTGAGATAGGTTGCGTTGGAACTATGACAAATCTTCTATTATGACTATGATGGTCACTAGTTTGGTGGAAGAGTCATGGAGAGTTTAGTTTTTGGTCGTTGACATTTATTCTTTGAACTTCCTTTATACAACTGGTGTGAGGTAAGGAAGGAACCTATTCTAGGTCATGGCAACTTCTATGTCGTACTTAATTTGGCAAGGTGATTGTTATGGAAGTGATATGTGTTATTGTTTCAAAAGTTGCTATGTGCAACATACCATGGGTTTAGCAAGATGTTGTTTATAACACAACTTACCACTTGGATGTTGAAGATGGTTTTGGAAACTATGGTCACAACTCTTCATGTTGAGCTCTATATATATGTTGATGTTATGAGATTTTGCCAAGATCAAGGGCACAATGAAAAGCACAAAAGAGAGACAATAGAATGACAAGAACAAAACTGTATTCTCATCAATATGGAAATGATCAACTGGATTAACCAATATAATGAATATGGGTCTGCTTATATAGGCAAGGTCATATGGATATGTGAGCACACAATCATGACATGTGGCTCAATGAGAAACAATGGTAGGTGAGAAAAAGTAGGGGTAGGTAGGAGAAATAATATAATATTCCACAAGAGGTGGATGACCCACCGAATGTGGAGTGTAACAACAAGATAAGACCACAAAAGGTGGAAGTTCTCCTACAAGCTATATCCCTATGTGCACACTTCCCTAAGTGTCTCATATCCAAGCTACGATGAGATGCATTATCCTAAGTTAACTTAAGTAAAGTGTAATAATATCCACATGTGATGAATGATTATTTACACCAACACCCCCCTTAAGTGCAACTTAGGGGAATGAAGACTCAAGTCAACAATGCAAGATGGGTCCCGACTACTAGACCATGATAGGTACCCATGTACAATATGAAAATGCAAGCAAACTTATGCAATGCAATCTCTCACAAATGGAGAAAGGGAGAAAACCCAGTGGGAAAAAAACTCCCCCCAAAAGAGAGATGAATGTACAAAAGACTCTCAAAGAAGAAGGACAAAACCTCAAAGAGGAAAAAGTCCCCCCCATAAGAGAGGAAGGAGAAGTCAGCTGACTCCCCCTAATGAAACATCTTGCACCTCCAAGTGAGCTCGCAACTATTGGAACTTACTCTTGGTGAAAGGTTTGGTAAAGATGTCAGCAACCTGCTCCATTGTAGGACAATACTACAAATCAATGACCTACTCCTGAATCAACTCTTGGATGTAGTGCATATGGATCTCGATGTGTTTGGTCTACTGATGCTAGACTGGGTTCTTCGATATGACAATAGCACTTTGATTGTCACAATGTAGAACTGTCGGCCATGGAGTGGTCAACCCAAACTCTATGAGAATCTGCTGAAGCCAAATGGTCTCAGTCACTATGTTAACAACTCCTCGATACTCAGCCTCAGTCGAAGAGAGAGCAATAGCATGTTGCTTCTTTCTCTGCCAACAAATGGGGCCTGAACCAAGGTGGAAGTTGTACCCTGAAGTAGACTTATGATCATCAAGATTGCCAGTCCAATCAGAGTCTCTGTAACCGACCAAGCGAAGTCCTGTGCTTGTTGCATAGTGAATCCCATAATGATGTGTACCCTGGATGTAATGAAGGATGCGTTTGGCAACTTTCCAATGAAGATCATGTGGTTTCTGCGTGAAGCGGGAAACCATACCAACCACAAATAAAATATCAGGGCATGTGTGAGTCAAGTAGATGAGACTACCCACAAGCTGACGATACAATGTGGCATCAACTGGTGGAGAAGAACACCTAGCCTCAAGCTTGACTCCTGAAAGAAAGGGAGTCAGTGTAGGCTTACAATCAGCCATATGAAAGTGTGCAAGAAGAAATCAAGAGCATAATTGGGTTGCGAAAGAGTGATCCCAGAAGATGACTGTGAAATCTCTATCCCGAGAAAGTAGTGCAAAAGATCCAAGTCAGTAATAGCAAATCTGCCAGGCAAAGCAGATTTGTCATTGCTAATGATGGATGCAGTGCTCCCTGTAATGATCAAATCATCAACATAGAGAACAAGTATCAAGTGTGAGTCATCATGTCACTAAATGTAGACATTCAAATCAAAATGATACTTGGTGAACCCTGCGAAGAGAAGAAAGGAATCCATCTTGGCATACCAAGTCCTGGGGGCTTGCTTAAGGCCATAGAGAGATTTCCTTAGTCTGCAAACCAAGGAAGAATCCTGGATGAAACCCTATGGTTTCTCCATATAAATATCCTCATCAAGATCCCCATGAAGAAAAGCACTCTTCACAT
Organism: Cryptomeria japonica; assembly: GCF_030272615.1. NCBI lineage: Eukaryota > Viridiplantae > Streptophyta > Pinopsida > Cupressales > Cupressaceae > Cryptomeria > Cryptomeria japonica. Next base: position 257,433,922 of record NC_081407.1, on the reverse strand, counting down.
CTATCTGATGTACAACCCAACCATGAGTTGCAACAATAGCAAGTGTCAAGCGAATGGAGTTCATTTTGGCTATGATAAATGTCTCAGTATAGTCAACACCTGGAACCTGAGAGAAACCTTTCACAACAAGTTGAACCTTATACTTATCCACACTACCATCCGCTACAAACTTAGTCCAATAGATCCACTTACATCAAACCATCTTTCTCCCCTTAGGGAGAGGGACTAACTCTCATATGTTGTTCCTCATAAAGGAACTATACTCTTCCTCCATAGCTTGGTCCCACTTAGGAACCCCTAATGCTTCCCAAAATGTTTGTGGATTAGAAGTGGTAGTAATGTATGCATGTGGAAGGTCCTGATGTTGTGATCGATTCCTCCATGTATCTGAAGGATCCCCAACAAGAGAACCTACTGACTCAAGTGTCTGTCGAGCCCAATGAGGTATAGGTGGAGGTGGAGAATGAGGATCCTCAACTGCAAGTGGACCTTGCGGAGGTGTAACCCTGCGAGTCAGAGTTGAAGGAGTCTCATCATCCGAATCCTTGACATCACTATCCATAATGGAGGAAGGTGGAGGAGGTAGAGAGGCTAAGCTAGGAGAGCTTTCCTCAAAATGAACACTCCTCTCAATAAACACCTCATGTGTCTCAGGATCCATCAATCTATATGCCTTAACACCCTCAAGATATCCAACAAAAATATAAAGCCTACTCTGAGGTTCCAATACCTTGCGTTTCTATGGAGGAATGTGAGCCCATGTTGGACACCCAACTTGAAATGTCTCACAATTGGTTTCCTACCAGCCCAAGCCTCAAAAGGAGTAATACCTAACAAAGCTTTGTGAGTAACCCAATTTTGGATGTGTGTGGCACAACTGATAGCCTTTGCCCAAAAGGCGGGATCAAGAGAATGTGCATGCATTATACAACTAGCCATTTCTTTGAGAGTTCTATTCTTGCGCTCTGCAACTCCATTCTATTGTGGAGTGTAAGCAACAAAATGTTGAAGATCAATCACCTCAAATGTACAAAAATCCTCAAGTCTTTTGTTCACATATTCGCTTCCATTATCTGTGTGAAGAATCTTGACCACTTTCCCGGATTGCTTCTCCACATGAGCCTTGAAGTCTTGAAATCTATCAAACACTTCACTCTTATGAATAAGAAAATAGACCCAAGTGAAGCGGGAGTAGTCATCAATGAAGGTGAGGACATAGTGGGCCTTACTAAATGAAGGTGATGGAAATGCACTTGCTACATCATTGTGAACAAGTTGAAGAACTTCCAAAGCTCTCCAAGCTTTCCCCTTATCAAACTTCTCCTCGGGATGCTTTCCCATGGAACATCCTAAACATACACCCTCTGAAAAACTGATTTGAGGTAGACCTATGACCATGTATTTAGTGTCGATCTGCTAAAGATAGCGGTAGTTGAGGTTACCAAACTGCTCATGCCATAGCTTACTTTTTGAATTTGAATGAGTAAGCAAGGCCCTAGAAGGAGAACTTGGCACAAAGTGGGAGAATGAATAAATCCTTGAGTTGTCATTAACTTGTCCCACTGCTACCAAGGCATCATTATCAAGTTCCTTTACCACAATTGAATCAAGGGTAAACTCAACCTTTTTCCCATTCCCATAGTGAGTGATTTGGTAGATATAGAGAAGATTGGTAGACAAGTTAGGAACATAGAGAACATTCTCAAATGTTCCATCATCCATGTCAACTAAACCTTTCCTTTCAACCTCAACTTGTGTATCATCACCTATGTAAATGTGAGGTACCTTTGATAGTTCCAATGAAGAAAATCGCTCCTTTGTAGAACCCATGTGATAAGAGGCAATAGAGTCAAGTATCCACTGCTGTGAAGAACTTGTTGTAGCCACAAATGCTTTCCCTTTTCCATTAGACTGTGAGGAAGAGGAAGGAGATGAATCCTTCTTGGTGTAGGTGGATGGCATGTTGATGTCATTTTTCTTAAGAAGATTTGTCAATTCATCAACTTGCTTGGTGTGGCATCGATGCTCATCATGACCATACTTCTTGCAATAAGCACAAGTTGGTTTATCCATCTTAGGTGAAGTCCCCTTAGTGGAAGAGGATGAAAAATTGCCTTGTGATGGAGAGGATGATTGTCCTTTTTCCTCTTGTGGCTTTGACTTAGATTGCTTCTTCTTGTTGTTGGAATCTTTTCCTTGACTCCCTTGATTCCCTTGATTAGCCACCAAAGCCTTCGACTTTTAAGACTTAAGAATCCCCATGTTCAACAACTTAGATTGTTCCAACATCAACATTTCTGTGAAAGCATCAAATGTAGGCATAGTGTAGGAACTCCCCACTGTCAAACGATGAGTTTGGAAGCTAGAAACAAATGTTGCATATTTAGGTGCAAGCTTGTCCAACAAGTTGAATATCAACTAAGCATCCTTTTTGTCAATTCCGCAATCATTAAGCTTAACTCTTAGCTCATTTGCTTTGGTGACATAATCTTGGATTGCATCAAAACTCTTGGGATCCAAGTTGGTGAGCTCATTGTCAATCTTGTAGCCTCCGATTTCATCAACTTGACCATACAATTTCTGAAATATATCCCAAGCCTCTTTGATTGTAGAACACTTCTCAATGTGAAAAATGAGGTCATCTGATACATACTTACGCAAAGTTCTAAGAGACATGCAATTTTTAGTGAGTCATTCTAACTGAGCATTAGGATCTGGTGGTGGTGCTATTGTTCTATCTATGTAATGTGTGAGTCCTTTTTCCATTAATTTTTGAGATGCCTTAATTTTCCAAGATGCCTTAATTGTTCTATCTATCAATGGATCTTTTCTGGATATAGAGGTTACAATGCAGTATTGGAGATGTTTTTTCTAGTTGCAGGTCTTACTTATGTCAGGCATGAGTAAATTCCACATAATATTATCTCTAAGCATGTATTTCATTGTTATAAATTGAATCCTCAAGGAGGATGGAATTTGTCAATTTCAAGGAGATTGTGTGACTGTTTGTAGGTATCCTTCAATGAAGGTTTTAAATTCTGTAATCAGTCATGAATAAATGGAATATGTGTCCCAGATCTGATAATTTTGTGAATGAATCAAGTAATGCATTAATATAAGGTATTAATATAGGAATATCTTGTAAGGAAAACAAATTTGCAACTGTGATTTGCATTTTGCAATTTTGTGTGACTATGTTGCCCATTGAACAAGGCACTGGTCTCTGAAAGATTTGGGGATAGTTTTTGTATACACATAAAAATTGGCTATGAGCAATTAAATAAATATTTTATATTTATTTAATAATTATTCTTCTATTAAATACTTAATTTGAAAAGATTAATTTATTTAATTCATTTATCTTGTTCTTCTAATTAATTAAATATCTAATATTTAATTATCTCCTCCAAGCAATTAAATATCTAATATTTAATTATTCTACTATCCTATAGTCTCAAATATTAAATAATTCTTAGATTATTTAATCCCTTTTCCAACTCACCCTCCATCTCCACTTCATCTTCCCTTTGCCAACTCATCAAACATGTGGCTAAGGAAATTAATATTTATTAATATTAATTCATCATTTATCTCCAACTTTCAAAATTAATGAAAATTGTGTACGTACACATATTTCATAGTCATTTCCTATATTCTTTCCAACACCCCCTACATCTTAGGAAGGACTTGAGTCCACTTGTCCTCTCATGCCTAAATTTCCTCCAACCATCCCTAGATTCCCTCAGTCAGCAACCCAGTCAAGGTGAGATGAGTGACACTTGTCTTCTCCTTCCCCCTTTCTCTCAACCTTCACTTTTGCTCACAACCATCCAAATCTGTAGATATGATCATGATCATTGATTTGAGCCACATCATCTTATCCTCTCAAAGTCTATAAAATCAAGAGCTTCATTGAGAGAGTTAGTCTTCAAAATAGTTTTCAATCAATCATATGCATCTGTGAGTTGTTGAAGCAATTAGCAAATATCATTTTAGCAATACAATCATATAGCATTATCATTTTAGCATAATCATGTAGCTATGCATATCATAGTATCAATTAACTACAAGTTATTAGTCCACTCTTCATATGCCATCTTGGAAGCCAACAATACATTGTCTGAGAGCACACCCATCTGCAACCAGGAACAGTGGAGTTAGGACAAAATGAGACATAAGACATAAAGGTAAAATATTGTTTTATTTTAATATGTATTTCATGCAGTTTCATTGGTTGATTTTGGATTTCTTGTATGCATTTCCATTGTATTTTGTGAAACTAACTTATTATAGGTAACATTCTAAGGATGAAATTCAAGCTCACACATTTTGGTGCCCACCGTGGGGCTGGACCTCGCATATACCTTTAAAAATCTTGAAAAAAATTAAATTAATGCATTTGTAATGTAGATTCATGCATGTGTAAATTTTGACAATGCTTTTGTTCGACAGGTTAGCGCATTTGCATCATAGGTTAGCGAATATGTCATGTAGGTTAGCGCTTGTTTGAAAAACTGCGCATTTGCATCATAGGTTAGCGCATATGTCATATAGGTTAGCACTTTTGTCTGAAATTATGTGCATTCGTATCAGAAGGTTAGCGCATTTGCATCATATGTTAGTGCATATGTCAAAGAAATCGCACTTTTGTATCCACAGAGTAGTGCTTTTGTAGTCTAAGTTAACTCTTTTGTTCCACAGGTTAGCGCTTTTGAATAGAAAAATAGCGCATATGTTAGGTTAGTGCTTTTGTTTATGAGACTAATAAAATTTTCTTACAGGTCCGAATGTCCAAGAAATCAGATTTTTCATATTACTAACATACATATGCAAGATGGCATTTAAGGCAAATTTTATGCATTTTCTCATCTAATTAATTAGAAGTCTTCATTTGGAAAGTAATATACCATATTTTTTTCATCTAGTTTAACTAAGAGGATGAATTGACAGCATGCAACTTGCATTTTTGAATCTTTCTCTAAAATAGTTGCACATAGACTTTTAAAAGGGCTAAAATAAACACCATGCTTGTTGGAGCAACATCTCCAAATAGGACTTAGCCAACAATTGCTCTGAAAAGGTTAAAAAGAACACTTGTATTCTGTGTCTTGAAAGTGGTAGGTATATGCTCTCCCCTTAATTGGGTGACCAAAAAGCCAAACCTGCTCTTTTACGCTTTCTTTATTTTCAAGCAATTAAATCCTTTAGAGGGTTTGCCTTCCCGAGCTTCCTTGAGGGGGCCAGTGAGAGGGGAACAACCTAAAGTGGAAACGGGCTAATATCGAGTCCTTGCAATCCACTATAAATAAATTGTGTTTGTGACAAAAGTCACAAGCAACATGTGCTGATAAGTTCATACCAACACTATGTTTCCCCATAAACCCTATGGAGCGTAACCTCTATAGGCTGGGAACCTTCTATATTTACAGAGCTGAAAGTGTCGCATGTATGGCCACATGACCGGAAGCTTTTATTAATAACCATTTGTACTAGTTGCCAAAATCCTTCTAGTTGTTGGCGTAGGAGGTCAGACCTCTGAAGTGGCTCACATACATACGGTTCCTAGTAGAGATATAAAGTTTGCCATGAGGAGATTTCATGGAAACTGGTGCTTGGCTGCCTCGAAGAAGTGAGTGCTGAGGGTGGAGCTAGTGGGGTCAAGCATCTAAATATCTGCTTTGAATAGCATAGCCTCAGGGGAAACTCCACGTGAGATTCAACAACTATTGTCTCAGCCTGCCATAGGGATTGTACTTGCTTGTGCATTTTGTTTATTAAACACTGTGTCTTCTATGTCTGTAACATGTTCCAAATGGTCAAAAATTGAAGAAAATTATCATCTACAAGGGAGCAAAACTCCAACAAATTTCTGAAAAAGTTTGATCAAAAGGGTAATACAAAAGCTTTTCAACATTTGAAACACTAGACTCAAAATCAAAGTGTCAAAACATCAATGTCAAAATAATTCTTGAAGTAGGTTTGTCTCTAAACCATCACATACTTTTCAAACTAACTCAAACAACTAGGTTGCTAATCCAACAGGTTATACTCAAAAGGTTCTAAAGACATCAACATTTAACAAGCTATTGATTCAACTATCTTAAGTGCAAAAATCAACATCTTTTTCAAGTTCCTCATCAGGATAATCAAATCCTCTATCACGAAGCTTGATCAAATCTATACTAGGTTCCTAATCTTGGATATATCTTTCCTATTTTGAACCTAGGTTATATCAAAACCAAATCGCACCAACATTGGAATCAAACAAACTTGTGAATTGTCAAATACTTATATGAATTTTAAGTATCACCTTAAGAAAAGAAAACCCAGTTACAAAGCTACTCAGAAAAGAATAAGATTCTTGTATATCAATCGCAAGATCTTATTGAAACATAGGACATTCCTACACCGTTTTCATCACTACTTACGTGGCTGCGGTATAGAATTTGATGGTGAAACATTACAAAGATGTGCCTTTCAACAAATAGATGCTTTATCCCAACGAACAAACAATAGTGGTAAGATCAATAAACCATATCTTCCTAAACCAATAATCACCTATTGACTTTGTCCTTTGGAACTTTCAACAACTTTGAAATAAACACATGCCAGTTTGGACTAGAGCCCAACATGAACAACTTAGAAAACAACAACAAATGGAGGAAGAAGATACTCCTTTATTCCACACTTTTGGATTTACCGTTGTTGACAAAGAAGTAATCAATAGCACCATTAGAGACCTAGAGCAAGATTTCAAATTTGATAGGCTAATGGAAAAATTGTTGGTAAAACAAAAAGACAAATATCTCTTGATGTTGGCAAAATCTGGAGATAAACTACCACAAGACTTTAACATGGAAAGCTTGAAACAAGATGCGGAGACAAGTAACACCCAAAACACAGATGAGAAAAATAATGAAGATGTGAACAAAGAAAAAAATGAAGAAACAAGGAAAGAAAGGGATGATAAAAGAAAAGAGCGTAGTGACAAAAAGACTCATGATGAAACAAGGAGAAACTATGTAGATAATCCCTTATCAAACCTTACTCAACAAATACAAACTCTACAACAACAAATACAAGACATGCAAAATGGGACAAGCTCCAAGAAATATTTGTTACAAGATATATGCCCATATCCTTTTGATAAAAATCTGAATATGATACCATTTCCGCAACATTGCAAGATTCCCAAATATGATAAATACGATGGAAAATCTGATCCTCAAGATCACATTAGGGAGTTTTGTACTATGAGCATGGAATTTTCTCATGATGAAACCTACCTTATGCATATTTTTCCTAGGAGTTTAAATGGACAATCAATGGAGTGGTTTTCACGATTACCATCCAGAATCAAATCCTTTGAAGAACTTGTAAATAGGTTTATTTCACAATATTCCTACAATATAAGGAATGAAATAACAATGTTGGATCTCTGCAATGTTAAACAAAAGAATGTTGAATCCTTTATGATTTTCTTACAATGATGGAAATGCATGTTTAATAGGTATCCCTGAGATGTACCTGATCTAGAAAAGATGGACATATTCATTACTTATCTTATCAGTGAAATGAGTTATCAACTAAGGATGCAATGTCCTCCCTGTTTTGCCAAAATGATCGAGAATGGACTAAAAATAGAGAATGCAATGGTAAACTAAAAATTTACAATAATTCATACAACAACAACAACAACAATGAAAAACCCAAGTTCTGGTCAAAGAATAGGAATGTCAACAATGAAGGGAATGACGATAATAGTAATACAAACAACAACAACCAATTTTCAATCTATCAAGTCAAAACCCAAGCAATAACAATCCAGAAAACAATAAAGCTAAGTCCTTTTTCTCCAATACTCGAAGGAAATTCACAAACATTGGAGAATCTTTGGAATCAGCTCTAAAAACTTTGCTTGCTAACAAATTGATTGTTTTGCCAGAAGCAAGAAATTATGAACCACCAGTCAAGCCCAATTGGTGGAATGACAATCATTTTTGCAACTTTCATAGGAATAAAGGACACCTAACAAATGATTGTCAGAGATTGAAACACCTTATCCAAGATTTGATCGATAATGGAACCATCATAGTGGATAGCCATAAAACAAATGAATCACACTTGGCTTTCAAAACTCCACTTCTGAAATATGACAAAGGTGAATCGTCCCACTTAAAAGATGACAAAGGAAAAGCCAAGGTGAATTACACTTATACCTATGATGATGAAGTGAATGTAATCATTGTTAACGAAAATTCATCTTCCGAACCAATCAATGTTATCACGAGAAGCAAAGCAAAGGTTACTTTTCCAAGTATAGCAAAAGATCCAACACCCAATCCATAATGATACAATTTAGTAGAGCAATTACAGCGAATACCCGCTCAAATATCAATTCTATAACTTCTCAAAATTTCACCTATGCATAAGGAAATTTTAGAGAAAGCTTTAGTGGAAACAACAGTTTCAAAAGATTTGGATGTAGATCAATTCCAAAATATGGTAGGACACCTTATAACTCCTCATTACTTATCATTTTTTGGAAATAATGATGCGTCCTTACAACATCCTCATAATGCTCCCTTACATGTTGAAATCTCCATAAATAAAACTCATGTCAAACGTGTGCTCATAGATGGAGGAGCTAGATTAAACATTTGTGCTCTAAATTTGATAAAAGCTTTGGGATATTCGGAGAATGCAGTAGATTCGAAAAACAAAATAACCATCAAAGCTTATGATGAAGCAGAACTTTCTTCTAAAGGAACTATTGTGCTACCAATAAGGATAGGACCTGTAGAAAAAGATACATTATGTCAGGTTTTAGATTTGAAACTCTCCTACAACATTCTTCTAGGGAGACCATGGAATCACAAGATGCAAGCAGTTCCTTCTACATATCATCAATGTGTAAAATTTCCTCATGAAGGAAAAGAAATCACTATAATTGTAGATTCTAGTCAATATTGCAATAATTTGAAGCCAACCCAAGATACAAGAGTTCCACATAATAGAGAATCAGTATATCCTACCAAAGAAATTCAAGCAAAGTTATGGGAAACTTTTGAGGAAAAGCTCAAGTTAAATGATGAAGGAATGGGAAAGTATTCTTTGCAAAATTTCCCACTTTCCCCTAAATCATATGGAAAACCTACAGATATTCAATCGAAGACATCAGGAAAATCAAAACCTATGTTTAAAGGAACCTTTGTTAGTGCTGGAACTCTTGAAGAGGAAAATGAAGACAAAGACATTCTTGGTTGGTTATACAAAGATGAAGATAAAACTATAGCAACAGCAACAAAAGTCAATATCCCCATAAAACAATATGGCAAAGGATATGAAATCATGCAAAAGATGGAATATGGAGGAAAAGGACCAATTGGTAAGCAACATCAAGGTATTTTAGAACCTATTTGTCCACACTCACAATCCATAGAAGATAAATCCGGGCTAGGATTTCTAAAGTCTAATCAAAAGCAACATAATCATCAGCAACAAAAATGGAGAAAGAAATCAGTTTTTAAAGAAGAAAATTGGCAAGAAAAGCTACATCAAGCGACCAAAACAATAGCCAATAAGCAAAAGAAGCAAGAAGATCATGAAAAGAAAGAAGAAGAGACTACTATCAAAGGTGAAGAAAAATCTTGTCAACAAGTTCTGAAAATACAAACAAAGGAAAAATCTTCACAAGATATTCCAGAAGTAGTAAAAATAGAGATGGCAGAAATCAAGGAACTTTTTGCACCACATGACATCCCAGTATGGTATAGTGGAGTAATCTTAGATTAGGATTCAGAGACAGATTCCAATTTATATGAATGGAGTCTAGATACCTTATCCACTACATCAAGTAAGGAACACAATGAAGATCAAACAACTATCACAAAAGAAGACTTGTCTATTGCAGAACAAAAGACGAAGTTAGAAAGAAGGCAAGAGAAACTCAGAATTCAGAGAAAAGAGGCGTATGCAAAAAGGAAAGGAAATGACAAAGACAAAGAAGCAATGCCACAAGAAGTGCAAACACGGATCAGATATGGAAGAACCATGGAAGAGCTAAGGGATAGTCAAGTTGGACTAACTATTAGTCCAGAAGAAGTTGAGTTTGAAAAGAGACAAAATCTATTAAAAGAATCTACTTCATCATGTGCACAAATATGTCAACTCCAAAACGTAAATAAGGTCAACCAAGAAGGAATTTGTAGCATCAAAGATGTGTGTGTGGATATAATCTATTCGTTTAAGGGACAAATGCTAGTTGAAGGACCACTTGAGTGTGAACAACCAAATGCTAATATTAATCTTGTTAAGACTAATTCGGAAATGCTTGAGAAAGAAAATTCTCAAAAACATTTAATCTATGACAATACCTATTCTATGCCAAGCAATGATCATTATATCATGAACATTGAAACACCTAATGATGACAGTAATTATGATTTACCCCTTCTACATCCTAAACTAATTGATTGGGATAATTTAGACAACCCCGAACTAAATGTTTTTTCCAATGATCATGACTTAGCCATGTACCTTAACATTGTTGAACCTATCCATCCTAAGATATCTTCCATTGCAAAATCAAGTGATGTTTCTCATAGCCAGGAGAATGCCAAACTTTCCAGTCACAAAAGTGAAATAAAATAAGGAAAGAGACCTATTGTTGAAAACCATTTCACGGCAACATTAGATCAATCAAAAGAGAAAACAAAGGGCGTATATGATGGTGAAAAACTCCTAGAGGCACCAGAAGATGGAAAGTTTGACATTTTTCCTGCATATCTTCAAGAGAGATCTGCTATCTTGATAGAACCAACATAAGCAGTAAACATTGATACATCAAAGGATCCTAAAATACTTCATTTTTTTGCCTCATTATCAAAAAAAGAGAGGAAAGAGTACATGGAATTCTTTAAGCAAAGACAAATAAATTTTGCTTGGTCCTATGGAGATATGCCAGGACTTAACCCAGATCTTATCATGCATCATCTTAATGTGGATTTAAAAGAAAAACATGTTAAGAAGAAGCTAAGAAAGATGCATCCGCATATTGCTCTCCTTGTCAAAACCGATCTTGAGAAACTATTAGAAGTGGGTTTCATAAGACTAGTTGCTTATCCAGAATGGGTCTCAAGTATCGTACCAGTATCAAAGCTAGATAAGAGCATAAGAGTCTGCATAGATTTCAGAGATCTGAATAAAGCATGTCCAAAAGATGATTTCCCACTACCAAACATTGATATCATAGTAGACTTATCAATAGGACATGAGATGTTTTCATTAATGGATGGCTTCTCAAGATATAATCAAATAAGAATTCTACCTGAAGATCAAGAGAAGACAACTTTCACCTATGCATGGGGAACGTACTATTGGAATGTTATGCCATTTGGGCTTAAAAATGCAGGAGCAACTTATCAAAGGGCTATGATGACAATTTTCCATGATATGATGCATACATTCATGGAAGACTATGTCGACGACATACTTGCAAAATCTCACACAAGAAAAGAACATTTGAACATTCTAAGCAAGATTTTTGATAGATTGGAAAGATATCAATTGAGATTAAATCCAAAGAAATGTGCATTTGGGGTAACCTCTGGAAAGCTCCTAGGGTACATTATATCAGCTCATGGCATTGAAGTAGATCTTGGAAAAGTTAAAGCTATCATGGAGATGGAGTAACCTAAAAACCTAAGTCAATTGTGATCTTTACAAGGAAGGTTGCAATCAATCAGGAGATTTGTTTCTCAATTGGCTGATAGATGTCTTCCATTTACCCATCTTTTACATAAAAATGTTCCATTCAAATGGGATACAAAATGTGAATAAGCTTTCCTGCAAATAAAAGAATATCTTATGAGTCCTCTAGTACTAATATCACCAATCAAAGGGAAACCATCATTACTCTATGTCTCAGCAATAAGTGTGTCATTAGGCACTCTCCTAGCTCAACATGATGATGAAGGAAAAGAAAGAGCAGTTTATTATATCAGGAGGAAACACTTGTTGGCTATGAGTTAAATTATTCCTCAATTGAAAAGATATGTCTAGCAGTTGTATTTGCAACCCAAAAGCTACGACATTTTATGTTGATTCATTCTGTAAAACTAATAGAAAAGATAGATCCTCTCAAATATATGTTGAGTAAGTCAACATTGACAAGGAGACTAGCCAAATGGGCTATGATATTGAGTGAATTCGACATAGAATGTGTTAACCGGAAAGCTATCAAGGGACAAGTCATTGCTGATCAATTGGCCGATGCACCTTTACAAAATAACATGCCTTTGCACATCGAATTTCCTGATGCAGATATCTGGACAGTAAGTACAAACTTTTGGGAATTATACTTTGATGGTTCTTATACTCAATATGGTTCAGGTGTAGGTATATTTTTCATCACACCTCAAGGACACACAATTCCGAAATCATATAGACTATGATTTCCATGCACCAATAATACTGCAGAGTATGAAGCATGGGCTATAGGGCTTAAAATGGCCATTGAATGGAATGTCAAAGAACTACATGTCTATGGTGATTCACAACTTGTCATTAATCAAATCAATGATGAATATCAAACAAAGGATGATAAGCTTATGCCATACAAACAGTTGATAGAGGAATTTAAAGGACACTTTAAAGAAAACACATTCACCCAAATTCTCAGAAATGATAATAAAGCAGCAGATGCAATGGCTACAATAGCATGCGTTACAAATTTCTCATGGAAGATATCTTAACCCCTACCATCCAATCCCAACATACCTATCGAATTTTCCATATATCAAGAACCAGTGAATCCTTATATGGTTAAACCTACCAATATTTGAAAGATCATATCCTTCCCCTAGAACTATCTTGTAATCAACAAAGAAACTTTATCCGTGAGTCCTCTCGCTATACCATTATTGTTGATATCTTATATAGGCATGGTTTAGATGGTACATTGTTGAGATGTCTTAAAAAAGATGAATCTGAGAGAGTTCTTAATGATATTCATGCGGGTATTTGCGGTACACACTCAAGTGGTTTAACATTGGCTAAGAAAATTATTCGTATGGGTTATTTCTGACCTACTATGGAAAGAGATTCATTCACCTATGCTAGAAAATGAAACAATGTCAAATCCATGGAAATCTAATTCATGCACCAGCACAAGAGTTATATCCTATGATAGGATCATGGCCATTTTCACAATGGGGCCTTGATTTGGTTGGAAAGATCAATTTCTCATCTTCTAATGGACATAAGTTCATTTTGATTGCTACTGAATATTTTACTAAGTGGATTGAAGCAGTTCCTTTAAGAATAGTGACATGAACACAAATATCATCATTCATCTTGAATTATATAATCTGTCGTTATGGCATTCCTATAACCATTATCATTGATAATGGAAGACCATTCAAAAATCAAGATGTGAAAGAGCTATGTGAACAATTTCATATCCAACATAGGTTCTCTACCCCATATTATCCACAAGGTAATGGTCAAGCTAAGGCATCAAACAAAACTATCTTGAAAATATTGAAGAAAACAGTCAATGAAGCTGGAAAAGATTGGCACATTCAGCTAAATCCTGCTCTTTGGGCATACCCAACTAGTGTCTACACTCCAACAGGGGCAACTCCATATTGTTTGGTCTATGGATCTGAAGCTATATTACCTATAGAAGTAGAGATACCTTCTCTATGAGTATCCTTGCACGGTCTTATACCAGAGGAAGAACAACGAGTCTCTCGACTCTAAGAACTAGAATTAATTCAAGAACGTCGCCAAAATGCAACAGAACATTTGAAGGTATACCAACAAAGAATGGAAAGAATCTATAACCATAGAGTCAAGCCACGTATTTTCTAGATTGGAAAATTTGAACCGAATTGGCTAGGACCTTTTATCATAGTAGCAGCATATGGATCAGAAGCATACAAGTTATCTACCCCTAAAGGTGATTGGTTTGATGAACCAATCAATTCTATCCATCTCAAGAAATTCTATGCTTGAGATATAAAGTCCTAAAAAAAAAAATCAATAAAAAGCATATAAAATCCAAAAAAAAAAAAAAATGCAATAAATTTAGATGGTGAAAACCTGGTAAATAGGTGCTATCTAAGAAATAAGTTTCTCCATCTATGAGATCTCTTTATGTACCTATCCACTCCATCCTATCACATCTATCACTTCCATCATATCCTAGCTTATCCATTCCGTCTTTCGCATCCATTGCTCTAAACCATTTAGCAAGAAATATGCCGCTTACCAATAGTTATCAATCTTTGACATACTTGTCGTAGTCACTTGTCTTAGATTTCATCAGAATCAATCAATTTGCATTTGTATCCCGCCATGGTTTGGATCTTGATCAATTTATATATCCATAATAATTTTTGTTTCCACTGGGGGCAAAATCCTAATTCCTTTTACTAAGGTGATCTTTTGAACCTTTGAAAAATCCAAAAACATTCGGAAAACTTAGAAAATCCAAAAACACCTAGGATTTTGAAACAAATAACGAGCAACAAAGCAACAAAAATCAAGGCATTTCATCAACAACTGAATCATGAAATTTAGAAACCAAAGAATCAACTAATAAGTAACAAAGGATTATCAAAGATCATTCATCAAGATGATTATACCAATTAATGACCATTAGAACATGTGAATGACATACAAGATTCGGTGTTTATATCTTGATTTTATTGCTAATCATGTACTCTATGCGACTCAAGGATGTCCATGAATAGAGAAGCTATGATGGGGCATGATTATTTTCTTTGATTGTTGTCTATGGTTTATCTCTTACTACGATATGAACTTGTCTTAGGATATGATCAACAAAAGATCAAGGAGGACGTTCCAAGTCATGCATGAAAGGAGATAATCCTTGTCTGTTCTGCAAGCAATACTCAGGTCAACTTGATCCATTATATCAAGTTGCTTGTATTAACTTGCTATATCAAAATCCATGTAAGGAATACTCAGGTCATCTTGAATCATTATGTCAAGTTGCTTGTATTTTCTTACAACATTTAAAGCTCAATGATGAAATCAAGCACTGTTACAAGATAACATATGAAGAATGGCAGTACAATTTTTAGTTAGATCATTTCATTAGCTCATTATTCGTCTACATTATAAGCATTCATTTGTCAGTTGCATTATAAGCATATCATTTCATTAACAGATCAATGGTCATAAATAAAGATTGAGTATACTTGGACAAACAAACACAATTTGCATTTAACCATTGTAGGTGCATTCATTTTATCATCATTTCAAATCATTTCATGGCATTTATCATTGCATTGGTTTGCATTTAATTAAGTGCATTTCATTCATCATGTAGTGTATCATCATTATTATTTGCGTTATCATTCCATTAACGATCATTTAGTTGCATCTTTGCACTTAAATTCATAATCATTTTCAATTACATAAAAATAAAATAAAATTTCATGTAGATCATTTACATTTACATCATCATAAATAAAAAACAAAGCAATCATTCATTTGCATTTCCATATAGATCATTACATTTGCATCATTTAAGTTAGTAATCATTTTCATTTGCATCCAAGATCATCAAAATCGAAAATCAACCAAAGCATTTATCATTGCATCATCATAATGAAAAGAAAAGATCGTACCATCATCCATCTAATCACTGTATCCATATATAATCAAAGAATATAAGCATATAGCTCATCAAATAGAGTAACATGCATAATAAAGATCATCATCATATAGAATCCATGTCTACATATAGATCATCATAAAACAATAAAAGTCCAAGTATACAATGATATCAGATAAATAATACAAATGCCTCATCCAATACAAATCAAGTCAAGGCTGTCCTGTACCACTACCACCTAACTCTATCCCTCTCTATGGTTGTGGGCATGAAGATCCTCCAGATGCCTGTCTCCCATGATCACCACTCCTTGTCGTGCCCAAACTTTAGGGCACAAAAACGGAACAACAAATTTTTTTTTGACGTCATGAACTCGCTATAAATCCTAATACATAACAACTGTATTTAAAGTTTTGTCTTATCTAGGAAGTAATTAACTTACTTACTAAGGTTAAGTTAAATAACCAACTCGAGCGAGTGACTTGATTGATGAAGATTAATTTGCATTGCCGATTAGTTAGCTAGCTCAATTACCTAAGACAAGTTGTCGCTAATTAAACCAAGGAATAATTGGTTACCTTAAGGTATTAAATCATTCCCAATCCATATAAGGATAATGCTATTGATTAATTGATACACCTGCGAAATTATTATATACATCCAACTGATGAGGGTTTGAATTACTACAATGTCGTTTGTCCACTAAAACCGACAATAAGCTAAGGCCAATTCCAATTTTCCCTAACTTCTTAATTTGTCGATTAAATTAAATTTGGCCCAAGCTTACCCCCAAAGGGTTTATGGTCCATAAAATTGGTTCTACAAATTCCTTTTTTTTTTTTAAATTTTCCTAATACCCCAAATATAATTAGGGAAGTCTATTGATTAATTAATTAAATTATTCGAGTTGATGTATGGTGTTTCCGATTTTGATAACCCCTTCATTCTTAAATCCTTTTTTTTTTTTAAATTTCAAATCTCCTAAGGAGTAAATGGACGTATAATAATCCTATCATTAATTAACCCCATTTCATATATTAAAATCAATGTTTAAAATTTCCATAATATTTCAATTATAAACTTAACCCAAAATTTTATACTAAAATCTAGCTTTAAATTTCCAATTTAATTTCCCTTTTATATATATATATATATATATATATATATATATATATATATATATATATATATATCACATTATAAATTCTTAAATTCTAATCCTCATTATAAATTAAAATCAATTTAAATGTCCCCAAATCTAAATCTCCAATATGTATATAAATATATATGTATATATAAATATACATATATATATATATCAATATATTCATTTATATATATATACATATATATATGTATATATATATATTCTTATAATGCTAACCCTAACCCGAAATGGGGTTAGGGTTGCATTTTTACATATTACACTTGTCTTATGTTATTTTTACCCCTTATTTTTTTTACATATTATACCCTAACCCGAAATGGGTTAGGGTTTTATATTAACCCTTTTTCTTTGTTTTGTTTTCTTTCTCTTTTTTTTTGTTTTGAAATGTGACTGCAGGTACGGAGGCGGAGGGTTTCATGCGGGGAGAGCGGAGGTTTTCGCAGGGGTTCGGGCGCCGCTGTGCATACGCACAGTGGCGGCAGCGCCGCCCACTGTGTGTACACACAGTGGCGGACGGCATAGCCGCCGCCCACTGTGTATACACACAGTGGCGGGCGCCGTTCACTGTGCGTAGCACAGTGGCGGCCGCGACCGCCCACTGTGTTACACACAGTGCGGTGCCCTTCGGCGCCGCCCACTGTGTGTAGCACAGTGGTTCGGCCGTGGCCGTCCACTGTGTTGCACACAGTGGCCCGCGAGACTTGCTTCCCTTTTTTTTTGCAACATTTTTAATAAGTTTCGTGGGTTGATAAAAATGGTATAAGATGTAGTTTTTTTTCATTTTTTTATTTTCCAATGTATATTATGTGTATTATATATATATATATATATATATATATATATATATATATAATATGCATAGTATCGTTTATGAATATGCAGATATTTTCTTCTACAGGCATCCACAGAGCATATTTTTTTTGATGCAGAATATATATATATATATATATATATATATATATATATATATATATAGGATAAAAGGGTTTATTCTGCATTATATTTTATATGATTTGTAACAGAGATGCACAGGATTCAGAATACATGTTTTTGTTTCTTTTTAAATTTCGTTGTTACAGAGGTATACATATACAGGAAATCTTATATATATATATTTTCTATATATATAGGTATATATTTTCAATATATATACTTATATACATATAGAAATATATATATGACTAAATGTTGAAGTAATAGGGTTAAAACCCTTATATTGATCTGAGTTTTTTTGTTTTTTTTAAACCATCTACATTCCGTTTTAGTCTTCTAACAGCATTTAGAATAGATCTATTTATTTATTTCTTTTATTTAAACTTGCTACAGAAATGAAATAGTTCTGGTTTTCTTTTAACAGTCATAAAATAACAAAATCTAAACTATGCAAGTAAATAGTGAGAAATAAATAAAGAAACAATACTAGTTCACTCCTTTTTTTAAAACAGTCATAAAATTACAGAATTTACACTATGCAAGTAAATAATAACCCTACTGCACTTCTTTTTCTTTTCCTTACTAATGCAGTAAATAAACTAATGAATAGTAAATAAGGAATCCTAATGCATTTTTCTGTTACTTTTCTTTAATATTGCAGTAACTAAACATGTTACAGACCAAATTTAAATGTAGTCTTCTACAACACAATAGGCATCAAAATATAATAAAAATTTACATTACTTTCCAGAATGATAGGTTACAATAGCCCAATATAAAAATGGGTAGAATTTCTAAACAGTCATCTTTCTCTAATCTTTACACAGAAAATAAAAATTACATTTATTCAAATAGAAACAAAATCATTTTAAGTCCTATATTTACATCTGCACTTTCTCTTCTTTTTCTTTTTCTCTTTTTTTTTTGCATTTAAATAAAAATAAAAATCCTGAATAGAAGTCTGCAACACATCAATCTGCAACTCCTAATCTTTTTCCCAAGCCACCTGCAAGTAAATTTTAGGACTGTGACCATGGGATGCTCACCTCCCAGCCTAGGCTTACCAGAAGCCACCCCCGAGCTAGGAGAATCAAGGCGTAGACGGGTTACAACCAAGCAATACAACATAACAATAAGGAAAACACACAACACATACACTTTCCCATCCCAAGCTACACTATCACCACATTTGTGGAGATAAATCTATGGGTGGAAGTGGACCAAGTACCGTTGGGGAGACTGCAGCCAAAAAGAATATCACAAGCCACCTCATGGCAACACAAATACTCAATCAGAATTCATCCCAACCACCTTATGCCCCCCCAAAGGCTCAAAGCCATTTCTCTCCCCTTATGACCCCCAAATGCATACACAAGGCTATGCAGCAAGGGTCACAAAGGACACCCTTGAGATCACTCTCCTTAAGGAGAGCCTCTCACCCAAGGCTGTCATGCTTCTTCCACCCCAAGATCATCCTACTCTCCCAAGAGTAGGAGATCTTGGACACTCCCAAAACAAAAACACAAAACAGAAAAAAAACATAGAAATAAAACTACACATTATTTCCTTCTACAACATTATACATACACACTTCCTTTACAAGCAAATCTTTCCTTCAACAAAACAACATAGCTAACATAAACAACATAAACAAGAGGAGATAACAACCAACCTTATTCTGCCAATAGGTATTCTAAACTTGGTTGAAGATGAGCTGCCCAATCCACACAACTTTCTGCCAATCTTGGCCACCAAATTCCTCTAAATTTTCTAAAACTGGTTTTTCCTTTCAAATTTTTCCAAAAATCTCCAAAAGTGGAGAGTGGGTGATTAGCTCACTAAGCTTCCATTCTTAGCCTAAGAAGGCCTCTCTCACTCCTTCCAACCTCTTGGGTAGAGTGAGTGATCTCCCATTGGGTTGGTCTTCCCTAGGTCTTACACACTCCCTAACCTAGGTGCCTAGAGAAGGGAAATGGAATGGGGAAGAGGGATTACTATCTCCAAGAAGGTTATCCTACCAAGGATGGCACTCCTATAGATGGAATTCGTCCATCTTGGGAAAACCACTTTTTTGGGTGGTTAAACAAGTCCTAAGGGAAAGACACATGGCCAATTTTGGCCTTCACCCATAGGTACCCCATGAGGCCTAATAAAAAAGCTCTAAAATTGACTCTAGGAGTTGATTTGACCTTCAGAAAGTCCACCTGAAGTTAACCTACGGGTCAACTCTGAGTTGACCTTCCTTGTGGCTCTCTAACCTAGATTTCTTGGTTCCTTCAAGGATAATTAGGGGATATAACCATTAACAAAAATAAAACCTTCAAAAAGGTGACATGACAAATTGCCAACACAACATACTACATAGGTGTCAAGTGACACTACAACATAATTCCACATCACAATAAACACATGGCAATTGTCCCTTAAACAATTTAAATATTCCAATAAATACAAATTACACTCATGCAACATTTTACATTTACGAATAAAATACAGTACATACGGGGTGTTGTCTCTCCAAATAGACAACCCCTGGTTTTACTAACGCACATTGGCCTAGGCTTGATTCTCCCTAATATTTCCATGGTCACATGGATATTTTCCTGCACATCTCAATTTAAACATTAGTACTTCCCAAATAGCCTCATATAAAATATAAAATCACATAATCAGAATACAATACATTCATTCTACAAAGACTTGACATTATGAAATATAATTTGTCACAATTCAAAGCAATTTCCTCATAATCCTCAAAATTTGATCCATCTACAATATATGCAAACATTTTCCAAACATTATATCTAATCCTGAAATTCAGATAATAACCTGCATCATCACAACATTACCCTAATCTAGAATCATATAATATTCTATAATCCACAAGGCATAGAAATGAAGCATCCACATATATCAATGTTACCAAAATCGCGGAATCATGAAAAGTTCTATATCCATAGTGTGTCCAAACTAGTATCCAAAATAGTTCCAAAATGAAAATAACTGAAGAGATAGGATGGGTTGGGGTAGGGCCTCACACCCTCCCCCTCTAGGTATGAACGTCCTCCTGGAGTTCATCAAAAAGATGAGGGTACTGTGATCTCATACGTGCTGCATCCTCCCATGAAGCTGTAACCTCATCATAGCAATCCCACTGGACCCTAACCTGGTCCAGCTCTCGACCTCGAAGGGCCAACGTCCGGCGTGCCAAAATGCGAATGGGCTCCAAGGCTAACTGCCCGTCCGACTCCACCTGCAAGGCATCCCAATCTAAAATATGAGACTCATCATAGATATATTTTCTCAAAACTGACACATGAAACACATCGTGGATGCGTGACAGGCTAGGTGGCAAAGCTAGGCGATAAGCAACTGGTCCTATCCTCTCAAGGATCTCGAAGGGTCCAACAAAGCGAGGTGCGAGCTTAGAACCCTTTCCATAGCGGATTGGACTCTTATGCGGTCGCACTCTCAGGAAAACTCTGTCCCCAACCATGTAACTCCGGTCTATCCTCTTTGCATCGGCATATTTCTTCTGCCTATCCTGTGCCTCTCTAAGGCGCTGTCTAATCAAAGTTACCTGTTGCTCCATATCACGGACCAACTCAGGGCCTATGGCCACTCTGTCCTCAATACGATCCCAACTCAAAGGTGTCCTGCATGGTCTGCCGTACAAGGCCTGAAAGGGTGGCATCCCCAAAGAAGTGTGATGCCCATTATTATAGGCAAATTCTACTAAATGCAGGTACTCCTCCCATCGGGTC
Organism: Cryptomeria japonica; assembly: GCF_030272615.1. Classification (NCBI taxonomy): domain Eukaryota; kingdom Viridiplantae; phylum Streptophyta; class Pinopsida; order Cupressales; family Cupressaceae; genus Cryptomeria; species Cryptomeria japonica. The sequence goes on along the minus strand of NC_081407.1, from coordinate 257,412,408 downwards.
TGATGATCCATGACGTACATGCGGAGCATATCCTCTAACACCTGGTTAACCCGCTCTGTCTGGCCATCTGTCTCTGGATGGTAGGCTGTGCTGAAGTTGAGCTTAGTGCCCAACGCTGCCTGTAATGCCTTCCAAAAGGAAGATGTAAAGAGAGAATCCCTATCAGAGATAATCTTGCGTGGGACACCATGAAGCCTAACAATGTCTCGTAAGAACACCTGTGCCACTGCTGGAGCTGTGAAGGTAGTCCGAACTGGTGAGAAGTGGGCTACTTTGGTCAATTTGTCAACTGTCACCAAGATAGCATCATGGCGACGCGATGACATAGGAAGACCAATAATGAAGTCCATGGATATAGTATCCCACTTCCACTCTGGTATAGCATGGGACTGGAGTAACCCTCCTGGATGGCGGTGCTCTGCCTTGACTCTCTGACACTCAAGGCATCGGGCTACTAACTCGGCGATAAGCTGCCGCATTCCTGGCCAATGATATAACTGCCTCAAGTCAGCATGCATCTTCTTAACCCCGGGATGTGCTGCATAAGGAGCTCTATGAGCCTCCATGACAATGAAATCTCGCAAACCCCCAGAAGAGGGTACATAAATGCGCCCTCTATGGCGTAATAAACCATCAGACTCCAAAGAGTAGTCCACAAACTTCCCCTCCAGGGTCTCCTGACTACGGATCCTCTGACAAACCTCAAGATACCAATCATCCTCTGGCAATTGCTGCAAAATACGGTCTCTCAAATCAGTGCTCATGGATATGGTGTAAACCTCATGTCGTCTCCTACTTAGGGCATCTGCGACCACATTCTCCTTTCCTTTGATGTAATGAACATCAAAATCATACTCACAAAGGAACTCCATCCATCTCCTCTGACGTGCATTAAGGTTAGGCTGGGTGAAGATATACTGCAAACTCTGATGGTCTGAATGAAGCTCGAAGTGATGACCTAAAAGGAAGTGTCTCCACCTCACAAGTGCATGTACAACTGCCGCAAGCTCTAGGTCGTGCGTAGGGTAGTTAAGCTCGTGAGTCTTAAGTTTCCTGGACTCGTATGCTATAACCCTACCCTCCTGCATAAGAACTGCTCCCAATCCATCTAAGGAAGCATCCGTGCATACCATGAAGTCGGCCGTGGGGTCTGGCACGATAAGAATAGGTGCACTAGTAAGGGCCCTTTTTAGATCCTGAAAAGCCCTCTCACACTTCTCTGTCCACTCGAATTTCTTCCCTTTTCGCTGGAGGGATGTGATGGGGTGTGCAACTCTGGAAAATCCCTCCACAAAACGTCTATAGTATCCTGCTAAACCCATGAAGCTTCTGACCTCTGTCACACTGGTAGGTGCCGGCCAATCCATGATGGCTCTAATCTTTGATGGGTCAACTGAGATCCCATCACCAGATATAACATGCCCTAGGTACTTGACCTCTGATCTAAAGAAGGCACACTTCGACAAACTGCCGAACAACTGGTTATCCCTCAAACACTGCAAAACCTGTCTCAAATGCTCCTCATGCTCCTGCTCATTTCGGGAATAGATCAATATGTCGTCGAGGAACACTATCACAAATCGGTCGAGGAAGGTGCGGAATACCCCATTCATGAGACTCATGAATACAGCTGGAGCATTCGTAAGACCGAATGGGACCACAGTGAACTCATAGTGGCCATATCTGGTGCGAAACGCGGTCTTGTGGATATCACTTTCCACAATTCTCAACTGATGATACCCTGACTTCAGGTCTATTTTGGAAAACACTTTGGCACCCTGAAGCTGATCAAACAAATCATCGATCCTCGGTAAAGGATAGCGGTTCTTGATGGT